>NW_028145437.1:747500-760000 GCF_977016875.1 Pavona decussata | reverse complement strand
GTCTGTAAGGGTGCGAGAAAAAAAAACGGAAGCCGCTAATTCGGAAAGCTGGATCGAAATCCACCAATCACAGTGCACAAACCCGACCCCAATCAGCCAAACGTTGTTGATTTCTTAGAGGTCCGCAGCAGTTAATGATGGCAGTGAAAAGCGTAAAGGTTGCTTGAATCTTGAACTTCAGACTCTGCATGTTATTGAAAGACGCAACAACTCGATCGTAGTTAGTCTACTATGACCCGATGAGTCGTAACTAATAAAGATTATTTGCAGGTAAGCAATTTGTAGACAAAACGAAGTTCACACATTTGCGCGTGGGTCATTATTGGTACTCGGTCATATTTACGATGAAATCAAAACAGATACTCTTATTCGTCGTTCTGATCGATCACATAAACAGTGATCAGAACTTTCACTCGAATAACTCTCGTGGAGCAACAACCTAGACTCGATCTTTCATGTAAACAGTTCATCGCCTTGATCGATCGTATGAGCAGTATTCGGTCATGTTTGTAGTATAAAATCAATACAGGGATACTCTATCGATCCTGTGAACAGTCTGATCTTTCTGATCGTTTATGTGAGCAACTGAACTTAAAACTCGAATAACACTCGTGGAGTGCCCTATCATATCTATGAACTGTTGAAATATTTTTTATCTGACCATTTCTAAGTGGAACGATCTGACTTTATTGTGGAACGATCTGACTTGGAACGATCTGATCATGGAACGAACTGACCGCATACCAAGGATTTAAAGTAGACATAGAACAACCTTAGCTCGTTCAGCTCCGTTAATTTCGTTTTGAACTTTTTTGAACTTTTTGAGTTAGAAACCATAGAACTCGGTGCATCCTCTACGCGTAGTTTATTTAGGCGCGAAACTTTACATAAAGTGACAGTCACATAGAGTAGCTGTCCTCGTCGAGGTCAGCGGCTCGAAACATCGTGCATCGTGTTATCGCAACTTTTTGAAAGGAATAGAAAGTTTTTCTTTGTAACAGTTGTTAAAAAGTTATTGTCAAGTTCACGTGTGGTTATGGCTTCAGGAATGAAAAGAACTTTATTATCACCTGTGAGCCCCAGGGTGCGGTCTTTAAACAAGAGAATAGCAGTTTTTTTCATCACCATAGCGTTTAAAAAATTGTGATGAGTCTGGACCAACATCGCCATCATGCTCTACTCCACGGGGCCTTGACAGTGTGGACAGAAATGTTGTTGAAGAAAGATTATCAGCTTCAGTTGACAAGCCGAGCAGATCAAGAAAAAGGCTTTTTGATTCATCACAGTCCGCTGGCTCGTCTGTGGTATCTGGCTGCATTCAGATTGCTACCCCAGTTGTTCCTTGCACTCCCTCGTGTGCTACACCGGTAAAAGCAAGTTCAGTTGATGTCAAAGATACAAGAGAACATGAAGCAATTTGTTCCAACACAAAACCACTAGTAGATAACGGGCAAAAACCAAAGTCAGATCTTAGCTGGGTACCTCTACGTATTCAAAGTGACACACCCCTCACCCAGATGAGCTACTGTTATATGCACTAATGACCATTGTCTTTCCCACTCAAACATTTTGTAAAAACCACTAAGAAGAAAAATACGATAACATTATACAGGTTATCTATCAGGTTCTTGGAGTCCAATATAACAGCCAAAGTGTGAGGAATTATTTCTATTTCTATTTCCGTGACTATCATACAAAGTCAGAACAAGCACTGCATTTCATAGCTTGGCAGACCATGTTTGACCTCCAGGTAATGACTATTATTTTCTCTATGTATAAAAATCTATGGCATACTTATCTTCCATGAATATGAATGCCATGGGGGGGGGGGGGGGTGGATTGTGAGGGATTCTGGGGGTGAGAAGGCAGCATTCAATAAACATCATAATACATAACACCATCCCTTTATTGTCTTTTGGTGGCCCGTAACTAAATTGACAATTCAACCTAGCCTTTTGTGTAACACAAGCACAACCAAGGGACCCCTTCTTAGGGGACCCCCCAATGGCAACCTCTCATATTGACTACACTATGGAGCCCCACGCCCTCACTTCCTTCCCTCCCCCAACTTACTTGTCTAAGAAGTACCGCTTGCCACTCTGGTCCTCACTTCAGGTACCAATGTGACTGAATACAGGGGATTCTGCTTAATGAGCTTTAGAATTATAACTCATAATTTCTTTTACAATTTTCAGGTGACAATTGCAGGTACCAATGAACCACTATGTCTCATTGGGGCCCAACAGTTCATAAATGAATATGGGGAACTGTTTTTAATCCTTCAGAAACTAAATCGGGACTTTGTAGAGTCATTTTTCTCGTGCCAAAGGCAAATGTGTGGAGGAACACAAAATATGACAGCCTTTGTATATGGCTACAATGTGAATGGCTACACAACCTTTCAAGCTACCAAGGCCTTGGCCAAGAAGCCAACCAACGTCTATGAATTGGAGGAGTGTACATCATATTTCAATGAGGAGCAACAGCTTCCTCGAAGATTAAGCAAAGATGGTATATTTGACATGGTGGAATGGTTTGTTGACATATGAAGAATATAAGACAATATTGTTATCAAAGTCCCAAAGCCCCTATAACAAAGGTGATGGGAGTGATTGTGCCACAGTATGGTAGTGCACACAAATACATATTTTATTTGCATTATTATGTTTAGTGCCCTAAGTGGTAAAATGAATCTGAAGGCACAATCATCAAAATTATCACTGTACAACAGTTACCCTATCCTAAGATCTACTGAGGAAAGCTATGGTCAAACCTCTTTCAAACGGGACCCTCGTGTGAACAGAAGGGTGCCCTCGGACCACATTCAGTGTCCATTTAGAATAGGTGTCTGCTTATGGACGATTAAATATGCAGTGTTCCTATGTGGCTGGGACCATTGCTGAGTGTCCTGTAGAGGAGGCATATTCACATCTAGGTGTCCCTTAGTAGAGGTTCAACTGTAGTTCATATTTAAATTTAAACACAACAAAGATTTATAAAACTATCTAAAAGGAAAATGTTTATCATCAAACAACAGTAAAATACCAACAATTTACAGCGCAATTTGAACTCAAGAAATGTGCTTGGTTTGCTGTTTCTTATAAATACATTCATTTGTATAGCTGCCAACTTTTACAAATGCAAATTCTATCCTGGGAGTTCCAGGAGCTTCCAAACATGTCCTAAGATCTCACCACCTTGATTTTTTCGACAGATTTATAACACATACACACAACATCATTCACCGCTCCTACAAACTTGTGCAGGCTCTCATCCAAAACTCTGCCACTCTGGTCTGAATCCTGACCGCCTATTTTAGTAAGGATTTCACTGGCTAATCTTGACTCGCTTTCTTCATGACTTAACGACAATCTTTGGAGAACAGATAAAATGTCCTTTGCCTCCACATGTCCCGGCCTATCCAATTGATGGAATCGATAATCGATGACAATCGATATCAATCGATACCAGTCGATATCAATTAATCGATTGATATTGATAATCGACGACCAATCGATGGCGAAGATTCGTGTGGTTATCAATTGGTATCGATTATCAATACCAATCGATAGATAAATTGGTATTGATTGGTTGCAGATTGACGAAACCGGATTCGAGGCATAAAAAACACAACTTTGTACACAGTAATTATACACACATTTTAACGTCAATGCCCCGTCCACAGGATTCTTTTTTTTTTTTGACAAATTAAAAGTTTGTTCCATGGGCCAATCTATAGACTTCAAAAAACGGAAAGTGGTTGCATCGTGCCTTCACAGAAAAATTTTGGTAACCGCCAGAAGTTGTACTTTTGCAAACAATGAAATTCCTAACAACAGCAGCATAAGTTGTTGCAAAATAAGGAATAAAGCAGCAATACCTAGCCTTATAATAACGATCACAAAGACTGATCAAATACATACAAACTAAAAAAATCTATGAAGGCGCCAATTGTGTCTAAAAGAAATAAAATATGCAGCAAAAGATTTAAAAGACGTTCCTTTTTTCATCCTAGTAGTAAGCGATGAGCCATTTTAGTTTTGGTGTTTGGTATATACTGGGTCGGAATTTGTTTTACCAATTTCGTCCCCAGGGCTTCCTAAAAATGGCGGATAATCGGACAAGTAGCGTGCGTGACTTCTGTTCAAGGTTGCTGAGCCAATCGATAGCAATCGATGAACGGTTTTTGTGTGGTTATCGATTGGTCATCGCTTGGCCAATACCAATTAACTAATTTTATCGATTGATCGATTGGATTTCCGATCATCAGTTTCCATCGATTGCATATGCCGGGACATGTTCAGCTTCTTTCACCAAAACTGTTTCAATGATTTCACGGTCTAGATCGTCGTCGTCGAGGCTAAGAAGGATCAAAAGATCTTCCTCCTAGACGGCCGCCATCTTTTTTCACAATTTCAGAAGGGTAAATACTTGTTTCCATACCTCAAACTGCCCTTGGACATTTAATTTTCCTTAAAATTACATGAACTAGGCTTAGGTTAGCATAAATAGCACTCCGGTTAGCAAGAAGAGCGCGCTCGCCCTAGTCTCACTCCGCATCACTCATCGCTCAAGAGGCAAGTGCGCGTTTCACCACCCATTCTTTTCTGCGCCCTGGGGTTACTTGACTCCCCCCCCCCCCCCACCACCGGTATGGAAAGGGCTTACTAATCAGAAATGGCGAGGGCGTGAGCATGGGCTCATTTTCCAAACAGCAGCTGGTAATCGAGCCTAGTCTGATTGTTGTTGCCCAGAAGTTCTAAGTGTAAGATACTGACTATATGGTCAGAATATAACGCTGTTTTTAAATTATCTGTTGACTTAACATAGCGCCTGTTGAATGAAAACAGCATGTGTTAAAGTTGAATAAATATTGCCGTTGAATGAAATTAGCTAGGGTTGAAATAAAATACAGTTACACGTCGTTGAATGAGAAGTTAAAAACTTGAAAAATAAATTTATATTCTTGAATTTTGCAACAAATGGCTAACATAAGAAAGACACGCCTGTGCCCTGTGTAGTGACGACCCGTACAAAATGGACGCGCACTGTTTTGGATTTCTAGTGACTCCCAATTGAAAATTGGAAGATTATAGCGGAGCTCCCCTCGCCGAAGCCGCCCACACGAGGCACGAAGAAAATATGGTAACCCATCGACGAGAGAAATTTGGTTTTGGTTATGACATAAATGGCCGTCTGTGCATACTTGCGTATCCAGCACCACAGGAAAAGCAATGTGAATAGCGAACACCAGCGTTAAAGACAGTATTTTGCCCTTTCAATCGTCTCTGTGCACCTTGTGGAACTGGAGATAGTACTTTGTTGTATTTGGTCTGACGCCACAAATTCACGCTTGCCGATGCGTGCTAAAAATAACAATTTTCATGAACTTTCAGCTTTGCAAACACCAATTAGGATTAATTTTCAGGCGAAACTTTGAAAATACAAGTGAAATTTAATCCTTAATTCTACGAGGACTCATTGCGATTACAGTTTTATAACATAGAGGAAAACGTTTTCTTAAAACCATTGAGACTAACGACGATTAAACATGTGTTGTTTTGACAGGTACAGTAGGCAAATTAACGCATTCACAATGGTGACGATAGAAATATATGTTTACACGTGTCATAACATTGTGACTAACGTATATAGAGGGTATGCACTGCCACGCAGTAAAAAAATAAATCGAAAACCATCAGTGGTGAGAAGTTGACTTTAACCTTTGTTGAAATTTTCATGTTGACGAATTTTAATTTTTTTTTCCGGATTTCGGATTCTGGATTCCGTATTCCTGAATTTAGGTAAACCCTAAATGGGCATGCGAGGAAGAGTTTTTCAAAAAACAAGACATGTCATCGGCAAAAATCTTCTTTCCCGATTTTAATTCCTCGAATCTGTTCATTCTGTCGAATACAGCAAGAGAGAACTTCTAAACTTAAAATAAATAAGGGTGGTGACAGCGGAACTCCTTGTCGTACTCCTCGGTCGACACTAAAATAACTAGAAGTAAAACCATTATTTATTACACAACTTGACACAATAGAGTAAAAAGTTCGAACCCACTGAATGAAGGATGGCCAAAAATGAAAGGCGTGAAATGAAGTACCTTGATTATATACTCATGATCCAAAGAATCAAAAGCTTTTTCAAAATCTATTGTGATTGACATTCCCGAAATATCACTTTGTTTCGTATATTCAATTACAACCTCAATAGTCCTTACGGCGTCAAAAATTGACCTACCTTTGATATAGGCATTTTGACTATGATGGATTACGTCAGGTAAGATAGATTCTAGTCGTTCAGCCAGAGTCTTGGACGCAGTTTTAGTGTCCACGTTGATCAGAGAGATTGGTCTCCAGTTTTTCATGAATTTCTTGTCTTTACCTTTCTTTTCCAACAAAGTAATAACCGCTTGCTTCTGTGAATTAGATAATTTGCCATGTTCATATGCATAGATAAAACACTCCACCAAATGTTTTCCAAGAATTGGCCAGAAAGTTTGGTATAATTCTTCCGTGAGATCGTCATTGCCCGGTGTTTTGTTATTTTGAAAAGTTTTTAAGGTGTTAAAGCATTCGCCAATAGTCATTTTTACTTTTTGTTCCTCAGTGAGGTTTGGCTCCGAAACGCTTTCCAGAAATTTATCCAACGAATTATTGCTACACTGGCTTGGATTCCTCTGATAAAGGCTAGAATAAAAGTCGTGAAGGTCTTGCCTAATTACCTTAGGATTTGTGGAAACTGATTGAGTTCTCGTAAAAAATTTTCTGCGAGTACTTTTGTTACCTCTGGATTTCTCTAGATTTAAAAAGTACTTGTTACTTTTCTCACCTTGTTCATACCAATTTGCTCTCGAGCGTATTATTGCTCCTTTTGCCATATGTTCATACCAAAGGTTGTATTCGGTTTCAATAATCTTCAATCTGTTAATATTTTCAGTCGATGGGTCTCGATCGCACAACAACTGACACTGTGTAAGCTTTCCTTCCAATTCGGACATTTTAGCTCTCCTTTTTTAGCTTTGCTTTTACTGTACGGTATCGTATCTTGTCTAATTTTGTATTTCAGAAGATCCCAGAACAGTCTATAGCGTCCTGCACATCATTAAACTCCTTGATCCACTCCTGATAGCGGTGATTTATCATATCAACATATTCTTTGTCATCTAGTAGACTCGCGTTAAATTTCGAAAAGGAGGGACCGCGTGATTCATTGTCAATCCCCTTGATTGTTAATAAGATTGCCGAGTGATCGGATTTAATAGAAGGAATTATATCCACCTGATCGATCTCTTCTTGAAGTGCATTATCAGCTAACCAGTAATCGAGCCTTCTTTGTATAAACAGCGTTTTCTGCCGCCAAGAAAAACGTTTCGTTCCAGGGTTTCTAACCCTCCAGATATCGACTAAGTCAAGTGATGAACAAATATCTTCAATATGTTTTGCAGATTCCTTCGGAGTTAGTTTTCCGCCCTGTCCATCAAGGTTCGAATCTAGTACATGTACCACATTAAAATCTCCACCAACTATAATTTTGCTGTCATCATCTGTCGAGCAATTGACCAATTCATGTTTAATTGACAATGGCGTCATGAAGACACCGAAACGTCGGTTCTTATCGTTAATTTTTGCATGTCTCTGGATGTTTAATTTAATCGAAAAAAAACCCGATCTGTTCAGTTGTTTTATTAGGTGCATAAATATTTAGGAAAGTAAATTTCTGGTCCTGTACCAACGCTTGCAATAAAATAAATCGTCCCTCACTTCGAATTCTAAAGTATTTTTTATCAAGATTAAAACTCCCCTACTTAACTGTGCTCAGAGCCATGAGTAAAAACATGTCACCTTTCCACTGTTGTTTCCAAATATTTTCTACTTCTCTGGTGCTATACGTTTCCTGCAAAAAGCAAATGTCAGCTTCCTGCTTCATTTGCCATCCAAACACCGCTTTACAAAAGAAAGAGCGAATCCCTCAAGCATTTAGAGATACTAATTTAAATGCAAAATTCATTAATTACCTTTATACAATTATGCACCACTCGCCACCAAACTTGATAGTAGATCACCCTAATTTTACCCTCTTACTTCGAAATATATTAAATTTGCATATCTCCAAAAGAAAAAACAAACTTGCAAAACCCCCAACACAACACTAGGAACAATAGTTAACACTAAACAGGAATTTTGAACAAAAGACGGTAACCAGAGAAACTGTTGAGTTACCGTTGAATGAATCGAAGGGAGATATAAAAGGAAAAACAAAAGCAAAAGCAAAAAGAAAGACAAAAAAGACAAAAAAATAAAAAAAAAATAAAAACAGATAAGCCAAGATTTCGAATTTGACTCCAAGTTTCCCAATCGCTCTCCAAAAAAAAGATTCGATTTCGTTTCCATAAAATTAATGAAGAAAAAGAAAATGAAATGGCTTATAATAAGAATATTAACATGAAACAGGAAAAAATATCGTATCGCAATTAGTTATTATAATAATTCATTTACAGAAATTAGCGGGGGCACAAAACCCCATCAACCCTTTCTCTCTTCAACTTTGGAAGCAGCATTAAAAGGTGGATCTCAACCTTTTATACGAATGCAGAAAGCTGCGTGCTCAATAATGGCTTTTGCACTGACTACTTCATGATATCTAGCGACCTGTACCTGATCAATTGTTCGATCCTGCCCCTGCCATCCTTAGTTTTGTAGCGTCTTTTAAATTTGGCGTCTTTTGGTTGATCGTGTTTTAATTATTATTTGTATTATGGGAGGTGCCTCGCATGGGTCCTCGCGTCCCGTTCGCACCTGCCCTTTTGACCTTATCACTTAAAATCACTTTGCATATATATTTCATTTCTTTCTGGCTGTTTAATTTGCTGTATGTAACATGTGTAATGGTCAATAAGGCTGTTAAAAAAATCTTGAGGTGTAAGGCAAGGCTGCCCAGTATCCCCCTATCTGTTTCTCCTCGCTGCTGAGGTTCTAGCCATCAAGATAAGACAAGACAATAGGATTAAGGGCATCAAATTTTTCCGAACAGAATTTAAGCTGAGCCAGATCGCTGATGACACTTCAGCTTTTTTAGATAGTCTGACTTCTGCTGAAAACCTTGTTGAAACCCTAAATGATCATGGGAAAATATCTGGCTTGAAATTGAACGCTTCTAAAACTAAAGCGATATGGTTGGGCCCATGGAGGAACAAAAAAGCCAAGCCCCTAGGCTTTAAATGGACTAAAAGATCCTGTCCGAATTTTAGGAGTATATGTTTCTTACAATGAGGAAGAAAATGCAAAAAGAAATTTTGCCAAGATGGTTCAAATCTGAACACTACTCTTGATATCTGGAATTCCCAAAATCTGACTATTTTTGGTAGATGTTTGATATTAAAATGCTTAGGTATTAGTCATCTGATATATTCCACTACAATGTTGGTAGTTATTGTTGGTAATTATTACATCGACGACAGAGTCTCTTTTTAACTTTATGTGGTGCAAAAAGCCAGATAAGGTTAAAAGACAGGTTTTTTACCAGAATTACCAAGACGGAGGATTGCGGGTACCCAACTTTGAAGTCATGTCCAAGGCTCTTAAGCTTGCCTGGATAGGAAGGTTTCTCTCTGTTCAACAGCCTCATGGAAAGGAAACCTGGAAAGTAATTCCCGAGTACTTCTTTGGGAAATTTGGCGGTCTAAATTTCTTCTTAAGATGTAACTATGATAAAAGATCCCTTAATAATGAAAGTATACCTGTCTTTTATAAGGAAATTTTACTCTCTTTTTTGGAACTCAAGAGCCTATATCATACCCAGTTTGGACAAGACTTTATATTGCTCAATAACAAGGAAATTTTGATCGAAGGTAAAACTTTCTTTTTAAAAAATTGGTATCAGAAAAGAGTTATATGCATTCAAGTAATATATCAAACACGAGAAGGTGTGTTTCATCAGATATCCAAACACTGAGAAGTAGGCTGAAAAAACGAGGCGCAGCCGAGTTTTTTTAAACGACTTCGAGGTGCTTGGATATCTGATGAAACACACTTTCAAGTGTTTGATATGGCTTCTCAAATGATCAATAACTCTTGGAGAAATTCAAGTCTAAAGTTGGCAAAATTTTATAGTAATTAGGATGACATATCCAAACCACGGCCACGGTAGTGATTTTCTTTGTTTTCTCTCGTTGAATTAATAATGAGTTTGAGAAGATGTCTTAAACAATGATGGACACCTGCTATCTTTCCAGGAGTTTCAATATAAATTCAATATTAAATGTAATTTTCTTCAGTATTTTCAAGTAGTCTCTGCAATATCAAAACAACTACTGTAAAAAGCCCGGGTGGGTTGCTATTGATAAACGACAATTTTTAGTCGGTGAAACTGTGTTCAATCTTTCATCCACTGTTACAATTGATTTATCAAGTTTAAAATGTAAAGATTATTATTGGCTTTTAATCAGGAGCACCCCCCCCCCAAGAAATTAAAGCAGCAATTAAAGCAAAATTAAAGTGGCAACAGGATCTTTCCCTAAACGATTTCCCGTTGAAGGCCTATTTTAAGCAACTGATGAAAATTTGCAAGGAAGACAAGATCAAAGAATTTTATTTCAAGCTTTTACATAGAATAGTTGTTTCAAAGAAAGAATCGTGTTACTTTGGAGTGGAAAAAGATCCCAACTGTAACTATTGTGGTCAAGTAGACTCTATTAAACACACCTTCATTGAATGCCATTTTACCAAAGCTTTTTTCCAAAGTGTTCTGGGAATTTTCAATGAACAGCACTCTACTACCTTCACGTTATGTGATATAGAAATGATCTCTGGTAAAATTCTTCCAACAGGACCTCTTCCCTGTAAGATTACTCGAAAATTGAATTATTGTATCCTATATGCCAAGTACTATCTGTACAATAAAAAATGTAACAAAAAGGAGTTAGATCTCTGTGAATTTGTATGTAAACTTAACTGTAAATACCGTATCGAGAAATTTGTCTAACTCTATACATTAATTCTGCTTAGTGTTTAATAATGCATTGTCATGTATGATAGTATGTAGAACTAAGTGTTTTTCTTTTGTCCAAACTGTAATTTAAGTGTAGTACTTGTTATACATTTGTGCTAAGATGCAAATAAAATAAAAAATAAAAATAAAATAAAATAAAACCCCATCAATAAACAGTTTGTCTGGTTCTGCACAGTTAAAATAAGCCCGCTTACCAGGTTTTCTTGCCTCAGATAACTTCTTTCCTTGCGCCTTTCTTCTTTTCCACGATGTCCCGGGGGAGATCGTCAGATATGCCATACTCTGTGCCCTTCAAAGATTTTGCTTTAGAGAATACAAACTCTCTGTCTCCGTACCGAAGGAAACGGGCTATAATCGGTCTCGGACGGCTGTCTTCTTTAGGCTTCCCAATTCGATGAAGCCTCTTAAGTTCGATTTCTGCGAATTCCTCGGACTTTATCCGCAAATGATGCTCCATAAAGGCCTTCAAGGTGGTGAACGTATCTTCTTGATCTCCTTCTTCACAGATGCCATAGAACCACAAATTCGCGTCTAGAATAAACTTCTGCATACAAGACCTTTTCCTCCAGCTCTTTACATTTCTGTTCACAGTCCACTTTAAGTTTTTCCCTGACAGCCTTTGCCTCATTTACTGTTGTGTCGAGGCCGTTAAGGCCATCTTCGATTTCCTCAACAGTTTTGCACGTGTTTGAAAGAGCATCTTCAAGCCCTTGAACTCTATTGTCCAACATTCCAAGTTTGTTCTCAAGTTTCGTAACTTTGGACTCAGTTTGAGTAAGTTTTTATCCATCTCCGCTAATCTTGTGAGGACAAGGTCTACTTTGGCTTCCAAGGTCTGTGCCATTTCTAAAGCTTCGTACAATTCGACTGCAGATTCGTCAATAGAACAGTCACACGAAGAGTTTGAGCTCACCGATGATGTTTCCCGGGCTCTTTTCTCGGCCAGGGATATTGAATCTCTGTCAGGCAAACTAGAGTCGTTTCTGCGAACTTTTATTTTGCCGCTCATATCATGATTTAGCCATGTAAGTAGGAAGAAATCGAACAAATTGGGGAGCGACCAGAAACACGACTATTCGCTCCGCATACCTCAACCCAGTCTCTGAACAGTAATAATAATAATAATAATAATAGTAATAATAATAATAATAATAATAATAATAATAATAATAGTTTATTAACAGATCCACTGGGTGGCTCTTCCCTGTTAAATTGCATTAATTACAATTACAAAATAAATCAAATTAAGTTATTTACAAATTATACAGTAGAAACAGGATTAACGGAAACCAATTACAGTCTAACTAACTGATCGCTTTGTACTCTGTTTCTTAAAAAATTCCTTGAGAGTCTTAAAAAGGTTCTGTAGTCTTTACAGATTCTAATAGTTTCTGGTAGATTGTTAAATAGTCTAGACGCATTATCTTGGAGAGTGCCATTTTCGATCGGGACCACTAATCTAATTGAATTGCTTGAGTGCAGTT
>NW_028145437.1:730000-745000 GCF_977016875.1 Pavona decussata | reverse complement strand
GCGCCTTGCCCTATTTTGACTATCACAACTCCTGTGGCGTTCTCTGTGAATAAGGTGATTGGTTTATACATTGGCGCAAATTGGCGGGCAAACGTTGTTCGAAACTTTTTGACCGACACATTTCGACAGCAAGCTCCGTAATTGGTCACTGTGGACACGCAGATGTCATGCCAGAATCGAAGACAGTGTTGTGGTGAATGCCAGTGGTGGAGGTTTGAGAAAATTCCTGTGTTATTCCTGCGGCGTGCTATGAAAAAACTATGGAAAGAATACTTTCCGAAGGTTGTTTTGAAGGAAGAAGAAAAAGTTGACAGATCTGCTCTGTACATTTTCAGTGCATGGGGTAGCCGGAACACAAGAAAACCTCCAGTGCCGTTCTCGCGGAGTGGAAGGACTGTAAGTGTTTACTACGTTTTTTGAGTGGTCTCATGGTAGTCAGCGAGGGAAATCTTCTCGTTGATTCAAACTTTTATTTCAGCATCAGGTTACAAAAATCCAACATTGATATGGACTATAACTGTCTATCCGCGAATCAGTGTCCAACAATCGTCAGGCGACGGCAAAAAGTGTCCGGCAGCATTTCAATACACTGACGGTAGATATTCAAGATATTAAAGGTCAAGGACTGCAAAGCAAGCTAACAAAGTATAGTTTTGAGAGTTGTAATTTTTCTGTGGACACAACCTGCTGATAACAGAGAAATTTGGGCATCAAATCGTAGAGGTGAGATCTTTTCTAATTTTGTTACGACGAATTTATACAAAAAATAAAACCTGTTTGAGTTTGCTCTATCACATGACACACGACACACGGCATCGCCACGTAAACACACAACGTCTATGGATCTTTTGAAAAGTTATGAAAGTGACGAATGCAGTTCAGAGGCACGGAAGCCCACAAGGGACACATCTTTCCTGGTAATATACCTCCATATAACAATAAGTTACACATCCCACAAAATAAATCCGCACACTGCAAACTAAATAAATCCACACACTGTGAACAAAATAAATCCGCATGCTGCTACTAAAAAAATCTGCATGCTGCAAACAAAGTAAATTCACGAACTACGAATCAAATAAATCAGCACACAGCGAACAAACTAAGCTAACACACGGAAAACAAAAACGGTAACGCACTAACTGTTAACAAACTTCAGATACACTGCAAACTATAACTTAGAAGCATGCACTGCTAACAAAACATCGCGCACTGCAAACAAAAAAAGCTTCATGCTGCAAACAAAACGAAAACCTCTGCATGTGCAGGTAGATGCGAAAGACTGGAAGCCCATTTTGATGCCATTACAAATTTGGAAGCGAAACAAGACAATCCTGCATTATCGATATCACTACACCACTGTCTTGTAAACAGTTCTGAAAGAAATGTACGAATGTTTGACACTCAAACTGCTCGCCTTCTTCCGACTTCCCAATAGCAACTGTTATGTGCCACAGTAAACCGCCCTTAGCAAACCAATCTGATTGCGGCTCTTGAAATTTTCGTGGCATAAATTTCATTGCCCAATCCTGCACTAGTAACACGTCTCATTTGCTCTTCATTTTAGCTAGAACAAAACATTTGGCTTGATCTTGGTGAACGGAGCGCAACTGGTGGGCTTTCCAGCTCATAATATTATTTCTGGCCTGCTTAACAGCGTGTAGCATGTCTGATTTCTGCTCCTCGTTACAAATTGCACTTGAACACTCACTCTCCAAGGTGCTTAGAACTTCTTGCAGCTGGCAACACTGTGCACATGTCTAATTGTGTGGATGAGTGCAGTGGCCTTGGAAGTCAGAGTCTGTTGAGTCACTTAAGGCGTAAGT
Source organism: Pavona decussata (assembly GCF_977016875.1). NCBI lineage: Eukaryota > Metazoa > Cnidaria > Anthozoa > Scleractinia > Agariciidae > Pavona > Pavona decussata. The sequence goes on along the minus strand of NW_028145437.1, from coordinate 743,174 downwards.
CCTACAATGATCACTACTGCTCGAAAACTCAACCACATGGACCTGAAACAAGGAGAAGACAACAAAAACGTAAACAATTTCAATCACCGCATTTCATCCAATAAGCGAGCTCCTCTTAAGTAAATTGCCCTTGGAACAAGCACCCAACCTCTATTAGGAGCCCCTTCCTGAATCGATCCAGCGCTCGGGCACTTAGCGGAGGAAATACAGTAATTATATCGTCCTGATCTTAACTACTATTTTTATAAAACAATTACATTGAAAAGACCAACAGTCCCCATTTGTTTGCAAAATGTGAAAATATAAGTTACGGGTTATCGACAATAATTCCTTCCTTAGTTACGCGAGAGGACCTGGAACTAGTTCAAGTATAATATTACGCATTTTGAAATACTTGAACTTTAGGAAAATAATTTGCCTGTTTTGTTGCATCAACTTTCTGTCAGTTTTGCACCCTTCATTTGAAGTACTTCATAACAAACCGTCTAATGAAATATGTCAAATACCTTGTAGTCACTTTTTAGGTATTGCTATGATGAGCATAACTGTTGCTTCATTTCCCTGGCCCACACTTCTGTTTTTCCACAATCAACCAGTTTATCGACCAGTTTGTCCAGGTCATCAAATACCTCTGCTCCTTGAAAATTGTCAAGTCCTTAAAAAGAATTCGTAACAGACGCAGAACTCTCATCTAGCACTCTATGCGGTGTTCGCCTGGTCATGGGCTCAAAACCTCTTTCAACGCAATATTGTTGGTACTGTTGAACAATATGCTCCAGAATCATCATTCTGATTACATTTGGTGTTTTTATAACCTCACCGGTTGATAACTTCAAAAGCCTTTCGCAAAATGGAACATCTTGAATCACATGTGAACTTGTGATAAATGAAATGAAATCTTCTAATTTTCCTTGGTCAACTTTCATTCTCCTGTTTTCTTGGTGAGGAATCGGTTCTGCTCTTCCAGGAAGCAGGGTGTGGTGTCATGCCGTGTCAAAGCGGTAACTTTTCAGGGTTGAGATAAATTCTTGCACCTCCTTGAAAGACAACTTGTCAGCCAGGATTGAGAGTATTTGCGAATGGGTACTCCAGTGTTGAGCTTTCAAATAACTCAAGGCAAATGCTTGAAGAAGCTCCACTTCCTTACAGCTTTTCCCGCCAGTTCTTCGATTCACTTCGTGCTCACATAATTCCCTCCACAAGCAATTCGAATCTTCAGGAGCAAGGACTTCCATTACTGCTGAAGTACACTGTTCAGCTTTTCTCAAATAACGGCATTTAGAGCGGCTTTGAGCTGCATTCCATGGTACTGATAGTGCGTGGCAGTGTCAGCTTCATGGTCAACCTGTAGTGCGAAAAAGTTAAAAGATGATCATGTCTTCAATTGCATTGCTAACCTTTATACCAAAGAAGGATATTTTCTATATACAATGAACAAAAGATATTGGTATATAAGATTCGTGGGCCAGTTTGACATTTCTAGTAAAGTTAGTGTTTAACCACCTATAACTGCTTTATATCATTCACGAACCCTGCTTCCGACTCTAAATTACCAAGTTTTCCAGTTAAACTTTAAATTAACGAAATTCTAATTAAGAGCTGTGTAATATGCCATGGACACATTTAACGGTCCTCGACACATGCTTTTTTAGATTTCAAATGGTGTAATATAACGTATTTAGGTTGTGATGTACAAATTAGTTTTCTTACTTCTGAAGATATACAATGGAGAGGGTTGGCCACCCATCCAATCTACATCCTCTTCTCTCCTGCCTCCCAGTCTGTCTCCCACACCCTCCCCCCGGCAAATAAAAAATAAAATAAAAAAAGACCTTAAACATACTATAGAGTGTGGGGAATAGATCAAGACATAAACGACGTCATAATGATTTTGGATTGTGAGTTTGCATGACGTCGTGAAGTGAAAGGATGAATGCTTATAGGTGGCATAAAGAAACGTTTAGAGATGGGCCGACATTACAGAAAGACTATAAGGTCTCTGATAAGCGATATAGCTGGGGGAGGGTCTTGCCACCGGTATTTAATATTATATAATAACGCAAAAAGTTTCATTAATGTGCGTATACTCATTAGGTTTAACTTGTTCAAGGTTTCGGCGATCTCTGAAACTTCAGCCGTCATCTGGCATGTCTCCGGTGCCCGTTTCTTATACACACTAAGCATCTTTCGGTATTTTACGCCAATTCCTTTAGATAAAACACAGTTAAACGCCTGTCAAAACTCCTAAATTACCAAAAGGCACGTATTTTTTAAACACAAAAACTTGAAGTTTTGTCGACCCGCAGAATAAAATAACAATGGAAAGTTGACTACGCGATGAGAAGTGGGAAGAAGGGGGGGGGGAGTAGCATTGTGATTAGACCATCCCCTTTTTTTGTTTATATCTTCCTCAAGGGGTTTTTTGGAAAACAAAATTGAAATATTTTAAACAAAGACCGGAACGTTGGTTTCTAAATTAACCCCTACTAACCGAGTTCCAGGTCTGTACTGTAAGTTACGGACTGTGGAACGAGGTTAGTAAGATACTTATCATGCCTCTGATATTAATGGGGTATGTGGGAACGAAACTAGTTAACATTTAGTGGGCCGCGCAGTGAAACAAGGTCCGCAAAATCGACCAATCACACCACGCGTACGAACTTAGAGATGTAATAAAAAATAGGAACTCATTGCGTACATGTGGATAATGCTGTGCACGCGCTGCGGACCTGTTTGTTTACGGACTCACTCACTCACTCATACCTGGTGACAAAGTGGGTAGAGCACTATACAGTGCACACAATAATATAAGCGCAATCCATAAAAAAATGAGAGGCATGAAATAAAGGTTGTTGTCTAAAAAATTCGATTGGAGAACTGAATGGAGAGATAAGTAACGAAATGACCTTCACCAACCTTACTCATTTCTCTCTGTCGTTTAAACAAATGCTTCTTTCATATAATCTCAAGTTATCAGAATGAATAGACTAAAAATAATTAATTGGAGACAGTTTCTGTTTGGTAGAACATCAAGTAGTTGGTTGCTTTCCTGAGCCCACAGGGACGACCTGTTTTGAAAGTTCAAATATCTTCATGGATTGGAATAAATCTATTCCTTTTTCCAGTGCAGGTACCTTCCTCAGCTCCTTGCAGTGACCAGAAACAACTTCCGGGATGGTGCAAAGATTACCCGTCCTTCGCCAACTTATGCCTAACTATTCACGCAATTTGTAAGAACAGTGATCCGCTATTCAGACAAGCAATTGCAGAAAGAGTTGATACACTCTCTGTTAATGGGTAACGTTTAGACACTCCCCATTGCATTGTTTGCCCACCCCCATCCATGTTGAAAGGAACAGACCATGTCATTCAACCAAGCAAGCTTAAGGGGGCAATTCACCTAAATGCCATTTTTCTGCCACTTGACATGGCTTTAACGGCAATTTCTCATTCACGTTTCAAGCAATCCAAAAACCCTACCATTATCCCGTGAATCTGTGTTGTGGGGTATTTTGTAAATTTTTGGGTGATTTTTGGATATATTTGGGAGGAGTAGTTTTTTTTAGAAGGATTGGTTAAATTTAGAGAAATAAGAAATATTGAAGATTTAGTGAAGTTTTAAAATTAGAATTTGTATTTAATAATTAATAGACGGATACCAAGTTAGTCCACTAACAACCCGGGATGCTCTTGCGTGGGTATCAACTGTCTGTTGGTGTTCCAAAAATCATTTTCTTTCTTCTATCCTTTCTTAAAACCTCTTTAATTTTCATTCAAATTTAGGTAAATTGCCCCCTTAACCTTGAAAGGGGGAGAGAGTTTCAAAGTGTTATACATTGTTCATGCCCCTTTTAAAGTGCGTTATTTGCTGGAAGTAGCAAAAAGGCTGAGTATCTTAACCTCTTTGCAATTGCTTGTAGCAGTTAAAACAAGTTTTCAAATTTTAATTGAATTTGTCATCTACTATACTAGATAAATATACCCCCAATTTTATCTCTATCTACATGACCAGTACAATCTGACAACCTAAGTGCAAATGTTTAAATACAAGTTGAATAACCAGTCATTGAGGACATTGGGTCTGATGCCAACATTTCCTCTAGACAACTGAAATTGTTTTTTTTTTTTAATTTTTTTATTTATTTATTTATTTTATTTTTTATTTTTTTTAACAGCTTCATTAATAAATTAAACAGCCGGAAAGTTATGAAAAATATGTGCAAAGTGATTTAAAGTGATAAGGTCAAAAGGGCAGGTGCGAACGGGACGCGAGGACCCATGCGAGGCACCTCCCATGATACAAATAATAATTAAAACACAATCAACCAAAAGACGCTAAAAAAACTATGGATGGCAGGGGCAGGATCGTACAATTGACCAGGTACAGGGATAGAATATGTCAAAGTGATTTTGCAAAAGGTGAAACATGTGCTCAGTAACAAAGTTGCGGAAGGAAGCAGTAGTTGAACAACTGGTAGGGGGTGATAATTTACAGATATAGTTCCAGAGCTTAACAATACGATTAAAGTAAGAGGCCTGAAAAGTGCTAGTTTTACATACAGGAGTTTTAAGGTTATAAGGATTACTTAGTCTGGTTCGGCTGTGAGAAACAGGAGAAACAAAATCATAAACATTAAGATCAGTAAAACCTTTCCGACATTTGTAAAAAAAAAAAAAACAAGATCTTTGAGTTCGCGGTCAAATGTCAGAGGAAGAAGTTTCAAAGTTAAAAGTCTGTCTCTGTATGTCATCACGCCTACACATTGTTTTAGGATCCACGTTGTGGCCCTCCTTTGAACCCTTTCAATTTGAGTTTTTAATGCAATCTTGTCTGGGGACCAGATCAGACTTGGGTCGCGTAGGATAACTGAGACTTCACAAGTGCACGATAAAGTGAGCGTCTAGCAGAGACATCGTTTAATAGTGGGCACGTGCATTTTAAAAGTCCAAGTAACTTGTTGGCCTTAGCAGTAATGGAATGGATATGTGTGTTGCAGGTGAGGGAGTTGGTGATGTTAACTCCAACGTCTTTCTCCGTGGAAACACGCTCGAGCTCTACATTATCAAGCTTGCAAATGAAGTCTGGCGGGCTCTTTTTTCGAGTGATGGTTAGCGCCTTGCATTTAGAAGCATTGAACCCGATATTGTTGTGCCGAGTCCATGTGTCCATGTTGGTCAGGGTTTTCTGCATGGACATGCAGTCATCGATGGTATTGATCTTGCGATATACTTTGGTATCATCGGCATAAAGGGAAGTGAAAACATACAAAATTTCAGTTTCTTTATTCGCCTTCTTTCATTCAAACATATACATCATAATCATATACATGTAGTATCGGATAAGGCAGGAGATCCAGCAAGCTCTAATGAGCTTTTTAAAAGATCTCCGCAGTATTAACACAATTTACTAAGACTAATTACAGAAGGCGGACTAATGACAAGTAAACTAATTACATTGTAGGTATCATTTTACTAATTAACCATATTTGTTCTACTATTAATTACACGGCTGATTTTGAATATATAATTTAAGCCTTTTTTAAAACGATCAAAAGAATCAATGTTCTTGATATCATCAGGTAGACTGTTCCACATAGTTGCTCCTTTACACCTGAGAGAAAATTTTGCATAATTTGTTCTTTTAAATTCAACATGTGTTTTTGTCGCGGATCGTGTATTATAAGAATGTATGCTTTCATTGTTGGTAAAAAAAACATCACCTATGGCTACACCTGGGAGGTCGTTAATGAATATTATGAACAGCAGTGGCCCCCAAAGGCTGCCTTGGGGGACCCCAGAAATGACAGGGGCCAATTGCGAAGTTGCGCCATCGATAACAACTCGTTGGAGTCGACCAGATAGATAGTTAGCGAACCAGGTTAGAAGCTGACCTGACACCCCGTAGGCTCGTAACTTAGAAGGAAGGACGTTTTGATCTACAGTGTCAAACGCCTTGGTGAAGTCAAGGTAAATTAAGTCCGTCTGGATGCTTTTATCCAGGTTTTGGCCAATGGTATGAAGAACAGATAGTAGCTGGGTGACACATAAGCGATTCCTTAGGAACCCGTGTTGTAAAGGAGTAATTAAGTTATTAACATGATCATACAGGCAATTAAAAACACAGCGCTCCAGGACTTTGCTGACAATCGGAAGAAGTGATATGGGTCAGTAGTTTTCGGCAGGCTCTTTTGAGTCTTTCTTGTGAATGGGAGTTATGTCCATGGATTTCCACTCTGTAGGAATTTGACCGCTACTGAGAGACTGATTAAAGATCCCACAGAGACTCGGAGCAATTTGTTGGCTACATTCTTTTAGTAGGCGTGCTGAAATGCCTTTGGGTCCACAAGCTTTTGAGGTGTCAAGCCCATTCAGGTGGTTCAGCATTCTATCTTGCAATAATTGTTTCCTTTATGTTTTAAAGCATCCATAACAGGGAACTGTCATCAATGACAAACAATTTGAGTGTTCCTTAACAGAAAGATGGTAAGAAAATTTGTACCCTGTCTATGTAATCGGTACTTAAGGATTTCTATTCACACTTTTAATCGATCATTGAATCTTATGGATTATGCCATGACTTTAAGTTACATATCGTAAGAATTATATACGTCAGGTACATCATTCAATTGATTTCCTCCCCTTTTATAACATAGAATGCATGGTTTTAATGATAAATTTTTTAGACGGCGCTATTGATTGTGGTGATGGTTATGATCATGGTGAGGCCTTTGAACTTATTTTGTACAAGGAGGCTTAATATGAACAACAGGAAGTCAAACATTGGCGAAGTTAATGGTTATGTTGGAAGCTCAGGACTTGTAATCTGGAGATTCTGGCTTCAAATCACATCCCAGCAATCACTTCGATGCACACGTAGCAAAGATCTGTCGTCGAGTAAGTCAGCAAGTGGCTGTACTGAGAAGGATGAAGAAAATGCTGCCATTCGAGACGCGTATGAAGCTGTACCAGTCGTTCATTGTACCGCACTTCAATTACTGCGCAGAAACATGGAACTTCTGCAGCAAGAACGCAACCACTAAGTTAGAAAAACTCAATGAAAGAGCACTGAGATTTGTTTATAGAGATTATAGCTCGTCGTATGAAATGCTACTTAAACAATCTGGCTACCAAACGTTGTTAAATCAAAGATTGGCAAAGATAGTGACTACTGTATACAAAGTAGTTAATAGGCAGGGCGTGTCAGAATCACTATGCGATCTAGTGGAACTAAGGGAAAGTAATTATAATCTTCGAGGAGACAAAATCTTGACATTACCAAAAGTAAATACGACTAAGTACGGACTTAAATCACTCAGATACGAAGGAGCCAACCTGCGGAATAAACTACCGAATGAATACCGAAAAGCGGACTCTTACAAACTGTTCAAGAAACAGATATTAGATACGGATTTGGCCGGCCGCTACATGTTGTAATCAAATGCTGATATATTTTAAAACATTTTATACAATTTTATACTATATATTCAATAATCTTAGAAACATTGTAAATAGTATCTTTCTCATCTTTTTCAGTATTTTCATTTATCATTTTCATTACTTTTTCCTTTTATTATTATTATTACTATTTTATTTTGTGACTATTCCTGTAAAGTAGCTGGTTAGCTAAGTGTTTAGTCACGTTAATAAACTTACTTACTTACTTACTTACTTTACCGGCCTCTAATGTTTGGAAATTGTGGTGTTTTGCAGCACACAAAAACAGACATTTCAACTATGGAGTTTGTACAGTGGTAGGCGGCCCGCTTTTTCTGTAGCGACTACAACTGCACAAGCAGAATGGGTTTTTAGGCCCGCCATAAAGATCTGACATGACCTAAGGGACTAAGAAATGTTATACAAGATAGATAGCTTACAAGCATTCTTTTTTGTAAGAACTGTGTACAAGTAGACACTAGAGCTGCTTTTAAAGCCACAACTAGCACAGTCCTGTAAGCAGGGCTCCCCTCCATTGCAAGCAATTAGTGCAAGCTAAGATGCAATTATTCAAATTAAAGTTAAAGTATCATTTAGCTACTCCTTACAAGGATTTTCAAGTAGATGTGCATGTGTGGACCTACATATGGTCACAAATGCAACGGGACCAGCATCTAAAAAAGTTCCATGAATCAAGTGCACCAAACAAGGAACCTACTGCTTAGAAGAGACTCCAAGACATTTCTGTCATGGAGAGTCTAACAAAGGACATAATATTGTGATTGATGATGAATCAAGTCCAAGTACAAGTCAACCGGAGGCCTCCCAGAGTGAACGTTCCATTCCATTTTTAGAGGCTGGATTGTCCATGGATGAAAGATGTGATCAAAATGATGCCTTGATTACTACCAAACTGTCTGTCTCTTTTTCTAAAACAGGACTATCGCCAGTTTACAGAGGGGCATATGACAAAGCTGCCCGACTGTCTATAAGTAACAATGATGTAAAAGCTCCAAGAAAACACGTGGGGCACATAACAGAAAGCAAATCAGGAAGTGCAACGAACTTTGTGTAAGTAAAAAAAGATGGAAGCTGTGTTTATCAGTGTCACGCGTATAAAGTGTCTTCTGTTTGTTCTCATGCCATTACTGTAGCACACATAGCTGGATGTTTAGACGAGTACCTTGTCTGCTATCACACTGCATCTTTCACTGCCCCAACGAATTCAGAAATGAAACCTGGGCAGACCAGGGGACCATGATCAAGCCAAAAGACGAGTAGCAAGCGGCATAGGGAGGAGTATTCAGAAAGGTGACCATATACGCAATGTTCAGTTGATGACCAAGCGTACATGCTAAAGCAATTCTTAACATCTATAACATGTGTCTGCTATGAGTGTGGTGGACAACTGAGAGGAAGTATTACCTTCCAACGTAACAGTTGCCCCTTAAAATGTCATTTTGATGACAAAGGAGTCCAGATCCCGGTTTTACCGAATAACCAACAAGATGAAAACAACAACGAAGTTAGAATCCACACGCTATCACATTAACGCGGCTTGTGTTTGCAGGAATCTGTCTTTTGGGGCATCAAGGCATCTACATGTCAGCGCCAATGATCCAGAGGTACTCCTACCCTGTCAAAAGCAGCTTCTAAAACGAAGTTTAAACATTCTCATTCAATAAGAGACTTACTTCCTAGACTATGCTGGCAGGGTGGCTGAGAGTAACCTGGCCTTCGCCGAAGGCGGACGTGTTCTTGCTAGCTCCTTTAGATGAAATTCGAAACTTATAAATTAATGTAATCAACGAAGGCTGCTTGGCTTTCATTCGCTTAAATAACATGGGAAAAGAAGACACCCAAGCCGAGAGTCGTAAACGGTTAAGGGAAAGCGGCTCACAGACTGACGGGGAAGATGCGTTTGACGAAGCCGACAGCCATTGTCGTGGGGCTTTTGCCAAACTAGATGAAGTCAGTGAAAAGCACGACAAAGTGCTAACAAGACTCGGCGAGTAATGCGCGATAAACTTAAGATCCCAGAGCCAGATATCGAACAGATCCGTTTCGAACGCATTCACCGCATCCCTACTAAGAAGAATACCAGTCAAGGACAGAACTCCAAACCTAGGCCTATTATAGCTAAATTTAGCTTCTTTCAAGACAAGGAGTATGTTTGGTCTTTTGTTAAAAACTTGAAAAACACTAACATTTCAATCCCAAATGATTTCCCCCGGGAAATTGATGAAATACAGAAAACGTTATATCCCATCTTGAAAAAGGCCAAACAAAGAAAGCAAACAGCCTATTTCAAAGTTGATAAGCTAATTATAAATGGGCAAATCTACAGAGGTGAAGAAACAACCAATCTCCCATACTACGGTCTCATTATGGACACAAGAAACAGCGGAAACTAAAGCCAAAGTGGTCACAGCGCGACAGCACATCAATAGTTAAGTTTAGTTTAAGGTTTATGTCTGTAATAAGTGTTAAACTATTTAACCCTCCTTGTTTAACTAGAAATGTGAGTGCTCTGGAAACTTCTCACTTGATATGTTACTGTTTGTTTATCTGTAGATTAATAATTTGTTTAGGGCGAATATTATCGGTTTATGTGCACTATATTTTATTGCACTCTGCTATACCATTGATTTCATTTTCGTTTTATATGACTTCTTCTATAATACCACTTGCCCAACTACGCTCTCATGACCGATCATTCTCTTAATCTACTATCTCTCAATGTGAGGGGACTAAGCAATTTCAGAAAAAGGCGAACAATTTTCACGTGGTGTTGAAAACGGAACTCTGATATAATATACCTGCAAGAAACTCATTTGACATTTGACATTAAAATGGAAAAACGAATGGGGTGCAGAACTTATTTGCTCCCATGGGAGCCCAAAACTCTCGAGGTGTTGCAATCTTAATCAAAAAAGGTCTTGATTGCGTTATTCACTCTTAAATTGTAGATACATCGGGCAGGTATATCGTTGTTAAAGCCGCCATCAAAGATAAAATGTATGTTCTTGTAAACATTTATGCACCAAACAAAGACGAAGACATCATTAAATTCCTCAAAAATGTGTTATCTAAGCTGCAAACCGAAAATTTAGATTCGGAAGAAAATATAGTGATTGGAGGTGATTTCAATTGTCCTCTGAATCCTACACTGGACAAAAAAGGTGGCATAATGACGCCAAGGAAATCTGTGATAAATTTCATCAACGATCTCCAAAGTCAACTAGATCTTGTAGATATATGGAGAGTTAAAAACCCGCAAACTAAAAGTTTTACTTGGAGTCAACGATCTCCGCCGATATTTTGTCGCCTTGATTATTGGTTGATTTCTAACAATTTACATGACTGGGTCAAGGCCACAAATATAATCCCCGCCATCAGAACTGACCATTCTGCTATCTATGTAGAATTTGGGAACGTGGACAAAGAGGCTAAAGGTCCTGGGTTCTGGAAGATGAACACCTCCATATTGGGGGATGATGAGTACATTGATGACCTTACAAAAATGGTACCAATTTGGATCACGGAAGGCCGAAAAGAACTTTCCGACCACCGTAACATTTGGGACTGGATAAAATATAACATAAGAGCTCATGCTATAAAATATTCCAAAAAGAAGGCAAAGGAGAGAAACGAAAGAGGATCAAAACTTGAAAAAGAATATACCAAAGCGAAACAGGTTCTCGAAGCAAACCCCAATGATTCGAATGGCAACAATATAAATGCGGCTAAGGATAAGCTCGAATCATTTTATGATGAAAAAGTCAACGGAATAATAATCCGTGCCCGAGCACGTTGGCATGAACACGGTGAGAAAAGTACCAAATATTTCCTACACTTAGAAAAAAGAAATCATGTAAAAAAGCATATAAGGAAACTGGTAATTAGTGGCGTCATAAAGACAGATCCCTATGAGATTCTTCAAGAACAAAAACGTTTTTATCGAGAGCTATACAAAAGTTCAAATAGTGATGCGGGAAACCGTCAGAACATTGTAAAGTTTCTAGAGAATTTGAATATACCTCAATTAACTGAAGAACAAAAGTCAACCTGCGAAGGCAAAATTTCAGCTGAGGAATGTTACAATATCCTCGAAAGCTTTCAAACCAACAAAACTCCCGGGAATGACGGAATTCCTATAGAATTCTACAAAGTGTTCTGGCCTTTAATAAACGATCCTTTTCTTAAATGCGTGAACGAAAGCTTTGAAAAAGGTGAAATGTCTTGTTCTCAAAAACAAGCGGTAATTACGCTAATGGAAAAAAAAGGAAAAGATCGTTCATATATTGAGAACTGGCGTCCAATCTCTCTCGTAAACGTTGACACAAAAATTATGTCTAAAGTGATCGCCACTAGAATTAAAAATGTTCTTCCAAACATTATACACCATAACCAAACTGGATACGTGAAAGACCGATATATCATAGAAACAATTAAATCAGTTTTCTATATTATGGATTTCACTGCAAAAGAAAGTATTCCGGGGCTAATGATATTTATTGATTTTGAAAAGGCATTTGATAGCGTAGAATGGGAATTTCTTCTCTATTGTTTGAAATCCTTCAATTTTGGCCCTAATTTCATCCATTGGGTTCAAACGTTCTACAGAAACATACAAAGCTGTGTGATAAACAACGGACTTTCATCTGAATACTTTAATCTTGAACGTGGGGTACGACAGGGGGACCCGCTCTCTCCTTACCTCTTTGTAGTTACTATAGAAACATTAGCAATTGCGATTCGACAAAATAAAGCTATCAAAGGTATCTCTATTGGGAGTGAGGAGACAAAAATTCTTCAATACGCCGATGATACGACGGCAATACTTGCCGACACAAGCTCTGCTACTGCTCTTTTTAGGCTGTTAGATGATTTCAAGATTGTCTCTGGCTTAAAGATTAATTGTTCCAAAACGGAAGCTATGTGGATAGGTTCTTCGAGGAACTGCAAAGCACAGCCTTTTGGAATTAAATGGCCTAACGAACCGATAAAGGCTTTAGGAATTTATTACATGTATGATCAAAAATTGCTTCTAGAAAAGAATTTCATAGAAAGATTAGACAGTATTAAAAACATGACTAGAATTTGGTCCTCCATAGGACTTTCTATTTATGGCAAAATTACGCTTATAAAATCTCTATTAATCCCGAAATTTGTTTATGTGTCATGTTTAATACCTACCCCGAAAGAATTTGTAAGTCAGTTAAACCAGTTATTATTTCAATTCTTATGGAATGGTCCTGATAAAGTCACACGCAGATCGGCGATAAATGAATACTCCAACGGAGGATTAAAGATGATTGATTTTGATAGCATGATAATATCGCTTCGATTGGCATGGCTAAAAAGAATAGCTAGCTCAAATGATGGCACCTGGAAAAGGTATCTGACATATCATCTAGAACGCTTTGGCGGCCTTTTCTTGTTTCATTGCAATTATGATGTTAGTATCCTTCCACTGAATATTTCTCTATTCTATCTAGAATTACTGCAGTGGTGGTCAGAATTTAGAGATACGTTCTCTTCAGAAAAAGACTGGCGTTATATTCTTTGGAATAACCAACAAATACTCATTAATAATAAAACAGTTCATTATAAAAGCTATTTCGAAGCTGGTGTAGTTCATATCAGCGATGTATCCTTTGACTTAAAAAACAAAAATTAATTTTCCTTAGTTTCTAACAGGATTTCTAAAACTATTTTTTTAGTTTGGGCAGGTCTT
>NW_028145437.1:560000-727500 GCF_977016875.1 Pavona decussata | reverse complement strand
GCCCAGCAGATCTAATTGAGGACAAAGTACGAGATCTAGAAAGTGATACTCAAGTAGAGCAGTATGAAACGGAGTTGCAAGAGCTGCCTGAAGGTATCATCGCTGAGGTCGCAGAGAAGCACCATATCTGTTATGAACGCTTCAACCTGTGTGAACTAAGTCAGCAAAACAAGTTGAAAAAGTTCAACATAGACATACTTGCAAGGATTTGTGAGCATTTTGAATTAGACATTGCCACTGTTTCCAGAAACAGAAAGGAGGGTTTTATTAATCAAATCAAAGAGCTCATTGGAAGTTGCAGCTGTAATATGTAACTGTGTCAGTTAAATTTATTAAGGTAGACGTTCATTACATAGAAACGCTGGTTTATGCAACTAAAGCTCAGAAACGTTTCGTGAAAAGGGAAAAAAAGATTGTACGTGATTACATTAATTGCCTTGGACACTGCAGAAATTTAGTTTGGAGTATGTAACTACCATTTGGATCAAAATTGTGGTTGCATGACTTAGAAAATCAGCCCAGTAACCTCATGTTCAACATAACACATAAGTCTTTTAAAATTGCGACAATCTGAAGTGATTGAACCTTTTCGCTTTACATGAAGCCAAAGAAGTTGTTGTTTCTGGGGGAAAAGAAGCCAAGACATTTTTAAATTAAAATAAATAACCAATTTATTATCTGGAAAATGGTTTAGATCACGTGAGTTTATGTTGTGTGTTATTAATAAATAACAGCTATTGACAGCATTGTCAATAGCTAACATTAAAGTTGAACTGAGAAGTATATAAAGCCAGACAAGGAATCTCTGTTTCATAAAATGAATCAAGCAAAATTATAAGTCAGATAATCTCAAGTTATTTTGAATTTTTAAGAATTTCGAGTTTACAACTTCAGTTCTTCTACGCTGCTTGTTATAGAAACATCTATTTCACCAAAAGCAGTAGAAACCACAATTTAAGTAAAAATGTATATTTTTCGTTTCTTCAAGGGGGGTCTGTAAGTGTCATTTTCTTATCACGTCAACAATCCTTGAAAAACAGAAACCCAAACTTTTAACACATTGGCCATCAATGGCAAAGTACTAGGGACAAGGCAGTATAGTTTTTACCCCTAGAAGTGGGTTGGACCCTAAACACTTAAACAGTAGAGTCACTTTTTCCGTTTTCAGTATTTTGAAACTTACTAGCAACTCTTTGAACTATTGTATATGGACATTGGCAACTTGTTCCTTGGTTTGTAGCTATATTTCTAACGTTAAAGCATGTTACTGATAGTGAATAAAGTTATTTGCATAGGGAAGTAATATTGGTCTGTCATTGATACAGCAAATCTGCTCAGATATTAGACGCAATTAATCATAATTTTCGCCAGTATTATCTTTTAATTCCTGTTCTGAGGCAATTTTGCAAAAATACTAAGAATAAATGACATCAATCTACAGCGCCTGGGACCCTTTTGAGGTAAAATAAGTTTCAGGTAATTTGAAGAAATTCGATTTTTTTACATCCGCCGCAGTTAATGCGAATCTTGTAGTCAAGCTCTCTTAATACCTGTTGAAACATAAGGCAACTAAGAAGGCTAAATGCAAACGCTGATGTAAAGCATACGTACAACGTAAAGCAGGAGTCAATTTTCGACTGCAAAAGCTGTTCTTTTTTCTTTTTAAGTTTGGTTGATTCAATTCCTCCCAATTTTTAACAATCATGCTCCCCGAAGCAAGTGAAGGATCAGCTTGTCAGTTAACAGTAATGTTCTTCTTTTCACAGAATGTAGTATTCTTGCGTACATGCTTTGATCTACAATGACTTCTAGAACCAAACGACAAGCAGCAAACTTCTGCAGGGAGTTGGTCATTGACCGGAGTATCAAAGTGTTAGAAGAGGCAAAGGCAAAGAAAGAAGAATGTCCCTCTCCTCTAACTCCTGTCTTGTCGGCATGCTTCCTTAAAGATCTTTGCGTGGTGAACTTGCAAAGTCAGCTGGACCATCTTGCTTTGAATGCAGGCATACTCGCTTTTAAAAAATGGAAGCTGTGAAATCACAGTTTTCAATTAGTTTTCTCAAGCTCATCAAAAATTCATCAAAAGAAAACAAAGAAAATCACTACTGTGACCGTGGTTTGGATAAGTGATCCTAATTACCATAAAATTTGCCAACTTTAGCCTTGAATTTCTCCAAGAATTATTGATCATTTGAGAAGCCATATCAAACACTACTTCTCAGTGTTTGGATATCTGATGAAACACGCTTTATCGTCTTTGATATATTACATAAAATATTGAGCTAAACGTTAAATTAGAAGATGGCCCAAATTGGATAGAAGAAGCTGCAGTGAAGTCACTATTTCTGTTCTTATGAACGGTTGAATAAAAAATTAAACTTCATGGTTACTGCCGAAAATCTTTTTTTTTTTAATATTCTACCACTTTTTAAGATAAATTCCTATCTCCGAATGTTATTTATTCCAGTTCTGGTGCAAACAGTTTTTCCTTGCGTCAAGGGCTTACCAAAAACTCAGAAAAAAGCAAAACAAAGAAAGTGTGATTGGCGCTTCACTAATTCGGTTTTGTGGTTGCTTTTTGTTTACTCCTGATTTATAAAAGCTACACTACTGTAGCTGATCTCAATTTTCTTAATTGCTTTAATGAAAGCTCAGAGTGTTATCCAGACTCGTACCCAGTCGCTATTTACGTGTCTCTTGGGGTGAGAAGATTGGATACGAGTATGGATTGAGGAGTGAGGGGTGTCATGGGAAGAGGCAAAGGAAAAATAGCGATTGGCAGATTTTGATCCAATATGGTGTTCGTCTGAAGAGTGATTTCTTTTTTGTTGGCTTGTAATGTCGTGCTGCTGTAATGGCTTTTTCGCAGGAATGTTTGCAGAAGGACGAAATATGACTGAGATACTAACCTTCGATCCACAATTCACTAAAAGAACTGTCCAAATCACCCACATCATCTTCCCCTAAATCTTCCTGCAAAGAAGCCATTAAGGCAGCACGAAATTACAAGCCAGCAAAAAAGAAATCACCCATCGGACGAACGCTCAAGCTTGTTAAATACCAAATCAGAACCAGCAGTGAATTTTGACGGCAAGAAATGTCTAAAATGACTCCGTTTTCTTGAAAAAGAGCACTGCACGGTTCCACCCACGGTTGCACGGATCTGTCAAACGAAATCTGCCAGTCGCTATTTTTCCTTCGCCTCTTCCCATGACACTCCTCGCACCTCAATCAATCCTCGTATCCAATCTTCTTACCCCACAAAACACGTAAATAGCGACTGGGTACGAGTCTGAGTGTTATCTTCATTGACGCGTGGTTTGGGCTCCCGTCGCTCTTTCCCACATTCATTTCTGGTCTTTAGGAGAAAATATTCCAGGAATTTACCATTACGTTCCAAAGTGTTTGATGAGCCGCACAAAAATTTAGCTGGCTCTGGCTCTTTGTGGCTCCATTAACTACGATAAGCAAATGGCAGAGGAAAGTCAATTAAATAGCAGAGACATCTCTAAGTCACAAGAGAGAAAAAAAGGCTCATGGGAAGGCGACTGTCACTGCCTTGAAGACAAGAAAATCAAATTTGAACCAGTCAGCGAAGCTGAGTTCAACGAAATCCAATCTGTGTTAGACATGGCAGAAGACCTACTGCCAAAGTTAAGCGCTGTATTAAGGAAGCTGAAAGTTATGGAGAAGAAGCTCCAGAAGCTCGACCATCTAGAAAGCTATGTGAAAAGCCTCAACGAAAAGATCAAAAGAGATAAACAGGAAAAAAGACATGTTCAAAACCACAAGAGTTTTGGTCAACGAAATAGACAAAAGAATGGCGTTTCTCAACAGCGAGGGTGAGAGTTTAAAACAGACACTGGAGGGTCAAAAAGAAGAAATGGAGACTCTAAGACAGGATAACCTGTGTATGGGAGTGTATCAGCCACAAGAATATCCTTGATTTCATGGAATTCCTGAGAACAAAAGACGAGGATGACGCACAAAAGGTGTTAGTTAATTTCATGAAAGCTGATCTGGGCATCAAAGACACCGAAAAGATCAAGTTCCAGAGAGTGCACAGAATAGGCAAACCTAGGTGTAGCTCGAGTGGAAAACGAAGGCCAATCATCGCTCAATTCTTAAGTTAACCAGATAAAGAGCGAGTAATGGATAGACCAAAATGATTATTAATAACTTCCCACATATATATCTAATTGTGTGAAATCTGCCACCATGACCCCAAGACACATCCAATCTAGCCAATCCTTACAAAATGTAACACCAACAAACCACTCTGTCACAACCATACATCATTCTTATCAACTCATGAAATTAACAGAACATTTTGCAACACATTTTTACCAATTTATTGAAACTAAAAGAATGTATTAAATCTCTAACTCAAAACAAAATATGCCACTAATTTCTGTCAGTAATCCAACATAAGAGCCACTTACTCCATATACAGTAACTCTCAATGCTGTCACTGATAACCAGCAACCAGCTTTTGTAACCGGCTACTCTGACTTTTATACCTACTAAAACACAACAACTAAAGCACAATTTGTCTAATCAATGACCAGCTATTTTCAGTGAGACACCAGTTTAATCAAACTTTAACCTCAGACAGGGCATTTTTTGTTAGTTTTTGCTCCAAGGAGGGCAAAATTACTTTTAAATGATTGGCCCGCCATTTGCCTAGTAATGGCTAGCAGGCGAAATTGTCGCGAAAAACATTTTGCAAGAATGGCGTCGCGTTTCACGAGAGTTGACGAGAAATTTATTAAAGAACTGAGAAATGAGCAAAGACGAAAACACAAAGAAGAGCACAGCGTATTGGAAAAACGTTTTCAAAAAGTGGGCGACTGAAAGAAATGTGAATGCAAATCTCTGGAAAGTATGAGTGCGATGCCCTCGAACGCTCTCACAGTTTTATGCCGAGTTATGAAAAGAAGACGGAGATGACTACCAACCAGATTCCCTCAAAGTGATACAGGCGGCAACGGAAAGATATTTAAAGTCAAAGTCGTACCCAAAATCCATAGTCCTGGATAGAGGCTTCATTAACTCTAGAAAAGTACTCGAAGGGAAGGCCACAAAACTTAGAGAGCAAGGAAAAGGAAAGCGACCGAATCAATTGAAAAGTTTCACCAAAGAAGATTGTCCTATGGCAGAACGGCCAGCTTCGCAGTGGGACTAGTCGTGCACAATGTAACACAATGAGGTGGTTGATGACCCAACACTCTGGCCTAAAAGGGAGGACAAGAGCATCACCAGATGAAAGTGGAAGATTTGACCCAGCAACGCGATGATAGAACTGAATTTCTAACTTTTGACAACGGTCTCACAAAGACGACGGAGGGAGGACTTAGCGTCAAAAACTGAGTAGTTGCTCCCAAAATGTCTGCCATGAGAAAAGATGCTCAGTCATGCTGTTTAAGCTATATCTAGAAGTATATATGGAAGTGGTCCGTTCTACCTTTCAGTAATCGACAAGCTCGTTTCAAGCATTTGATTCACAAAAACACCATTGGCAAAAACACTATAAACACTATCATGTAAAAGATTTAGGAAAACTCACCTCTGAAGCTTTGTCCAGAAGCTGAAAAGTTCCGGCGTCTCGAAGTACAAAATAAAGAATAGTTCAGGCCACGCTTCGGCTTAAGGACTTGACGATTACGACTCTGGAGACGAGCGAGAACAGCAAATGATTTCAAGAATCATTGACAACAGTGGTGCAGGTCCTTCAAGAGGCATTTTGAGTCAGTTGTACCCTGCCAATTCCTTCACATTCACACTTGCATGTGCTCCAGGTCACATTTACAATTTCAGCAACTGTAGCATCACTTTGAATATTACTGGGAATGATGCGATCCAAAAAAGTTCAAGTGATATAAGTTGTGGACACAAGCGTATTTTCATTGAAAAATCAGTTCTGAGTAACTTTTCAACGCTTTGAAAACATTTTCAAAGGCTTAATGTTGCTTGGAAATGCATTGACTTTATATTTTTAATGACAAAACGTTGATAGCAGGCCTGGTTGTTAGTGTTCCCGTTGGCATCACTGTGAAAAACTAAAATTTCATTTACCTCATTCGTGTGTTGGTTGAATCATCCAAAATGAACACGAATGGTTTCCTAAGAAATTACGTAAGAACGTGCACTTTAAGAAATAAAAGAAATTTTGCCCTCTATGTTAATGTTATAAACAAGTAATCACATGATTCATCGTAAAATTAAGGGTTACTATCACTTGGGTTTTCAGAAGTTGCAGTCACCAGCAATTTCTGCAACTTCTCAAAACATGCGTGATAGTAATCCTTAACTTTACTCGGACTCATGTGATTACCTATACAAATGCCCCTTTCATACAATAACTATATTTTATAGATTATAGTCTTTTATTCATCGCCAAAAACCTTGGAGATGCGTTTATACAATGCAGAAATATTTACAAAGTCTTTCTTACTACTATTGCTGGAGACAAATGTTACATGCTCTCCTTTTGATGTAAGAGCAGTTCTGTTTCAGACAGAAATAAACATTTCATTGACTTATTAAGAGAAATACTCTTCCAGTGTTGGTGGGTCGAGATAAATAAAGGTGGCCGTTTGGTTGCCATAAAGCCAGGTAAGGGCGTTCTGCAGCAGAGCAGAAACAACATACATTATTTTCTCAATGCTGCTGAGCCCAATTTTTAGATTTTTCTTGAAGTCCAACAACTTAAAATAGTTTATAATATCCCCAAATACCCATTCAACGGAAGACCTTACAGCCCTCATTGCAATATTGTATGCCTTTACTTAATCTGTTATAACTCCAAATCTGAATGGCCCCTGAAGATGTACTTTGACCATCATGGGAAAAGGCGTACTGTTGTTGGTCTTGCAACAGTCCTGGATGAACATGTATTGATGCATTTGTGCTTTCATCCTTCTGAAACTAACAGAGAAGACAAAACAGTCACAATAAATAATGTATGTAATTTACAAAGGAAGACATCTTTTAACCTCCAAATTTATATAACAAAAAGGGGCAATTTAGCTCGCCTACAGGACCATACATGTTTCCAATTAATACATTAGGTAACACCAAGGATTGAAACTTTATAGCATGGAGCCTCTTATGTCCATTGTACAGTATCCGCTGATTCTCTCAGGGTCATGCAATTGGCCTTGCGGTGCCATCGATGAAGCCAAAGCAGTTATCTAAAGGTGAGCCTCTTGAAGTGATGGCCACTGCATATGTCTCAAGGTGATTGGGATCCAAGATCTCAAGATTTTAGTGGGTTAGCAGTTGGCCATGCATTTAATATACGTGGTCGCTCAAAATATCTGTAACCATGCTGATTTATTTAATCAGTACCCTTAACTTCTAATCAGTACCCTTAACTTCAATCAGTACCCTTAACTTCTATGGTTTATCCAATAGTTCTAGGAAGCCTATAGTTAATAAGCCCCCGGCTACTATATAGGCTTCCTAGCCTTTAACACATTTAATATTGTAAATAGTCAAGTATGAATATTGTAATAGTAAGAATATTGTGTGTCGTCTATAATGTATTTATGTTGTATTTTTTTTTGTTAATGGCAAATAAATTGAATTGAATTGAATTGAATTGATTACGGGAATTTGCTTAGCAAATTTCAGAATCATATATCTGTATCTGCAAGGATATGATAACCGCCTCAACAGCAGACATAAGCCCTATATACCACCACAAATTGACCTTTGATCACATCGTATGGTTTCAGGAATTTCCAGAACATCAGCAAGTAAGTGTATATCTCTTTTCTTGAGTCGGAATTCAACAAGACATTCTGACTAGACCATCTCATGTAAGTCAAATTTTGGGTAAGCTTCGTAAGGGAAGTCCAGGTTTCTTGGCTCAAACATGTCGTTGGGAATCAAAAATTCCTCATAAAAAAATAATAAAGCATGAAACAATGAGATCTTAAATACAGCTGTTTAGAAACGGACCAGCTTTTTTAACACTGACATAGGTTAAGGAATTTGCTGCATGTGCACTTGACTCTGAAGTATGTACGTCTATCAAGCAGCGCGTCATGCCCATATTGTTTATTTTGGTTGAAGAAAAGGTTAAAAACCTGTCAAACATTCAGCAAGTTTTATTTCAAAAGAGTTTATAAGATAAGCGGCTATGTAATTGATCGCAGACATGTAAGTGATATCTTTAAGGGTTACCTGTCGCCATCCCACCACCCCATCTCCCACTCCCACATCCCAAGAAGGATATTTAAGCTGAGATAAAGGATGATAAACTTTGAATTATTTTGCTTGTAACACTTTTTGGCTTAAAGGAGTGTTGTTCATAAAATTGCACACAAAATTATTTTTGCCACAGTTTTCTTTAGCTAAACAACAAAACAGAATTATGTTACTAATAGCGGGATCAGTAATGTCTGGTAAGCATTCTTGTCACACAAGGAAGAAAGCCTAGCAAAACAGTTTGGATAGGATTACAGCTGAATGCACCTGAACATGCCCGGGGCAAATTACCATTTTGGAAGGTGTCTCTTGCCTGTTTCCCTTGCCCAAGCCACCTTCCGCGCCTCGTCTCCCATAGGTTGTGCACCAAAATCCAAGCCAGATAGTCCTCGCATGCTTCCCATAAAGCGTTTGCAATGCAGGCTATGAAAACTATTTTGAATGTTGAAATTGCGCCTTCAACCAATTAAGTTGCTTGTGGCTTTTCCTTTTTTATAGTTGAAATTACTTATTTCAACAATATTTTTAGGTTGTTCCTGAAACTTTATACCTTGAGGATGACTTTACCAGAATTGCTAGATTCCCTAGTGACATCACAAGAGCATTTGACGCTACATTCTGGCAGGACAAGCTTACACAATAAGTTATGGGAGAAAGCTCTAATGTGCCCGGTCTGTGCAATGAAACCCTAATTCCTTCACCACAACAGTTTGGCATCGGGCGTTCTACAGCAACAGCAACACAAGTTAAAGCTCATACTAGTGTCAGCAGCAAGTTGTCCACATTTCAGGGCAAAGGAAAAACCAAGGCATTACCGAGCTTTAAAAGAGTGTTCTTTGCGCATTTTCAAGATAAAGAAATTGTTAAGACCCACACAACTCATTTGAGGTGAGCTCCAAAAGAATGCACCGTCAACGATATAGCAAAGTTAGAAAAAGAATATCTGAATATGGACGAGGATTTGGTGATCGTGGACGTCCATGGCTTTGAAATAATGGGCAGTGAGTCAACAAGGCCTAAGCTTTCTTAACAGACAACCCACTTCAGGAGCTGTTTGCTGATTGGGACGCATAGAGATATGTATGTGGTTTCAGTAAATGGCCTTGTAAAAGCCGCTTATATCTAATTAACACACCACTGAAAGTTATATTTTAGCATTAACTTCTTTCGTCATTAAACTTCCCCCTGGTAGATGTCCACACAGCCAAATGTGTTCCCTTACAGTGTCACTAACTAACAAGATCTGATAAGCACTTCGACTCTTTTAGTTGCTTTACATCTTATTGCACATTAAATTTGGGTTATATATTTAGACAGGGACTTGTTGTAAATTTTTTCTTATCTATTTACATGTCTGCTCAAATATATATTAAGAATATAAGGAGAATTTATCTACTGATTACTTCTGGCAGTTAAAGGGTTTAAGTCATAAGGTAATAGGGTGTTAAACACATTTTGATAGCTTATGAGATGCCAGATTAATTTTTTTGGAAAATGTTAAGAACAGGAAATTGTCTCTTTGCCTGTAAACAATCTGATAATAATACTCTTCTTTTTATTCTCAGTGCACAAGTACAGGGAATTCTGTAAATCATGCAATCCATCTTATCCACGAGCCCGGGAAGATTTGTTGTGTGCTTTACTACAAGATCTAGGCCTTGTTTTCTTGCAAAAAAATGTTATTCACCAGCCTAGGTCAGTGCATATTAGGAAAAGCTGTGCCGTTTGTCTTGACCATGGATGGTTGCACATCCATAGGTGTTCTCTAAAATTGCTTAAATTCATGCTGGTTAACTAAAAAATATTTTGTGCATTAATTGCTCAAATCTTTTTGTCAAAACTGAAGTGTTGAAGCTGGGTTTGTCACCAGGTGGGTACATTAAAAACATTGACTCTCGCTAACAAGAAAAAATGACACATATCCTGAATTTTAATCAGCGTCTTGTTTATAACTGTGCTTCTGCATAATTTTTCTTTCACTTCCCCTGAAGAAGATCCGTGATTGCGACCGAAACGTCGGGAACATTTTTATTGTAAATAATTTCAGAACGCTTTTAATCCACCAGTGTAACTTTATTTGTATTTCCAAATAATTTTTAATAAAACTGAAGTGGTAGTGGAGGAGATGAAGGAACTGCAGAAGTTAGGTCTGGTAACTCTCCATAGCAGAGGAGCAGTTCAGAAGGTGTTTTTAAGAGTTCATACATCAAAGCTACCGCTTAACACTACCCTCGTTGACATCAGTGCATAGGAAGCACAGTGTGTAAAGGAGGATCCTGTGCTACCTTGATCAGAAGCTGCATCTTTTGGGCACCGCACAAAGATGGAAAAGACCTGTTGCTTTAACAAAACATCTACTTCTTCATGACTATGTTGTATTAACATGCAAATGTGATATGTTGAGTGAAACATTTCTCTAAGACTAAAACACCCTATGAAAATACTGATCTGTTAAGTTGCAACACTTGGCGATAGGTTCTTTTCAGTATATCGCAACAAGTATGAAGTGAGTTTTGTAATGATGGTATCAGGAAAAAGATCTGAGCAATCAATGCAGATGTAGAGGACATCTCATTACGTCGTTTACATCACGGGAATAGTCTAAGAAAAAGTACTTATCTAGGCACTCAAACTTTACTTTGTCTTTTTAATATCGTTGATTGTAACTTAACCCAACTCACTGAGGTAAATAATAAAAAAATAAATAAAATACAGGAGACTCCTGCTTACTTGAACCATCAACAGAGATTGGAAAAGGTTCAAGTAATTGGGAGCTCAAGTTATCGAGAATTGAGAACAAATGGCAGGAAATAAGGGAAAAACGGTGTTTCCAGTGTATTTCTATTCATACAGTGTACATTGACGACATTTTAACCAAATTTAATTATAGAAAAGTGGAGTGAAATGGAACAATATCTCTAAATTATAAATCAGTACGTCGAAAAGTACGCAGTTTGTGTGCAACATGATGGCAAGGTTATTGGACATTTAATGAGAGGTAAATCAGCCTGTTTTCTTAAAAACAATTTTCTATGAAAAGAACTACTGTACTGTGGTGGTGACTTGCAAGGCAGTTATTCGTGGAGATGGAAAAGCAATGTAAGTGCCATGCACACTGCACTTCAAGGGACAGAAGAGATCTACTGACATTTTGAAGAAGGAGTTAAGCGGCAGCAAAGCCTCATGAAGATACAACACACTGTTGTTAAATGTACCCCAAACCAGCGAAACCTGAACTTGAGTGACACGTTTTGGGAAATGCAAAAAAGACAAAGAATACATGGCTGTTGAGTTAAGAGTATGTTTTATTGCGCACCCCACGGGATTAGCATGAAAACGAGGCCAGTTCCCTTATCAGAGTTTACTTCTTTACTTATTGATTAAAATTATCACAAACGGCTAGTAAACCATTCTAATAATGAAATAAAGCTATGTGAGGCAATGGTGTCAATAAAACGTATCACGTGACTGATCACGTGACTAATATAAGGCCAAGATGTTGTCTAGAAATAAATTAAAATGGTGTCTCCATTGCTTTAGAATCGTAAATGTGAAATTTATAGGTTTCAATGATTGTATTTGTTCAGTTTTAACTATTTTCTATCATTTCATCTAACAAGGATACATTTCTAGGTCACAATTTGGCTATAACCCCAGCTTTCCCTCAGATTTTGAGTTAACATGAAAACAAGGCTGATGAAGTAATATGCGTTTCTCCCTTATTTCTTGGCCAAAGTCAATCGTGACATAATAGAAGTTGAACCACTACTGAATTCAAGTTACACTATTTATTTTCACAGCATCTGGTGTCACATGATTGATCACGTGACATTTATGTGACTATTTACAAAATCACAGTAAAGAATCTGAAATCCTGAGTGATGACACATGCTTCCTCACTACTTTTCTTTTCAAACATTTTTCCACAACGTAGAAATGAAGGTTACAAATGAACACGTAGTGAGCTTAATACCTTTAAACATCTATGAGAAGCTGTATTTGATGGTTATGCTTGCCGAATATCAGCCCGTTCAATCTGAATCACTCTCACTGTCACTCTCACTGCTGTATAATGGTGCACCATGTGGATTCTGGCATCTCTCATCTGCCATACATACACAGGATTCCGTACATGAAAGGCCAGCATTGTTACAAGAACAATTAGTGCGGCATTCAGATTTCTTGCACTGGCGGGTAGTGAGCTCCAGCAGACTTTTCGGTGCCGGCTCTTTTATCATTAGCACTGGTTTCAAGATATCTTCTTCTTTCTCCCATCCATGTCCCTCTGGTGAATTCAGATCTTGCATAGCATCAAGCGAGTGTCTCCAGATATATGTCTGATAGTTTGCACGGTTCATGAGCTGTAGCAGACTGTCGGAGGTTGGCGGTAGCATCTCGTTTTTCTGTTTCTTCAAACAAAAGAGAAGATACCTCAGCTCGTCAGCTCGTAGAGGTCACATACGAATTGCTCGCATTTGGCGGCTGTTGTGACATCCAGTTCTTGTGTCTGTCCAAAGAGAATCAAGCTGTCCTGGTGGGCACGATTGCGTCTTAGCACATCCCAGGCTTTCCTCTTCCCAATGCCGGCAAGGGAGCTTGTGGAATCACAGCCAGTTAGAGCATGGAGGGCGGGAAGAGCATCACACATGGTCGGACCCAATGCTTGTGAGACATTATGTACTGGAATTAGTCGGAGCCGATCTTTCACGCCAGTACGAAACCACAGTTCCTTGCAGCCAAGACGGTCAAAATGAGCTGCACTCAGTACAAGAACATCTGTATTGGGAGAATGAATGACGATCCGTGTTTCTGGAGTGGATGCGTACTTGGCATGAAGAAGTAACCTGGTATCCGCCTCCTCGTGGTCAGACTTGAGATTTGGCATATCACAGCAGTGGCCTCTTGTAATCATCACGCATCTTTCTCCGTCCTTTAAACCTCCTCCAATGACCAGTTTCTTGTTCTCTGGTAACCTTTCTTGTCGAAGCTTGCACAGTGATTTCATTAAGTAGTCACAAAGGTTGACCTTGTTCTGAGGGTTGGAAATGAATTTTCCCCATTGCCTGGGCACTGGAGTCAAAGGACCACCTATCTCTACTTCCAGAGCAGCAGATTCTCCCCTCCTTGATTGCTCTCCGGCTTTAATTGAGGTCTCCATGTACTGGTCAAAGACAATGTGAGATTCAAGACAGTTGGAGTTGTGAAGGCGCTGTGAATATGGTAAAATACTTCAAGGCCAGATCACCAAATGTGCTTGCTCTGCCAGACTTGGTCATCTGCACCATGGCCATTCCATCGAGGATATAGGCGGTCTCTAGTGATGACACAGGGAGGCGAGGGGCGACACTGACCTCTTTCTCAATGATGGATGACAGAACACTCTTCGTGGTTTTCCAAAGGCTTCCATCTTGATATGCATGCATTATGCGCCGTGCATTCAGAGCAATGAGAAGCCTTCCAAAGAGGTCCCTGTCTGCTTTAACAGTGATGAGCTTGTCGTCTGCAGCCTTGACATTCATCCTCTTTGCCATGGAACTGAAGGTCTTCACTTTCAAGCTTGGAACAGGGTCCCAAAAATTTACAACGTTTGTGTTGACACGCTTCTCTACAAATGTTGTCATTTTCTCCAGACCTTTCTCCGTACTACTCACAAGACCTTCTGCAACATCTGAAGGTAGAACGATGCCGGTGGCAAAGTTTACAATGGACTCTGTATCTACACTGAAAGGGTTGGTCATTAATCCTGAGGTAAAGCATTTCACCAGCTTCCTGACATCATCCGTACCCTCTTTGGTGCTGGTTCCTTATGTGGGACTTTGTCGCTGTCTTGAAGTCCATACATTTCTTTCAGAGCTGTGGTGATTGACGCTCGCTCGTGGGCAGTTAGAAACCACCTGTTAAGGGCTGCTGGACTTTACGTTATCCCAACAATTCCACCTTTTGACTTTGAATCGGCATTGATGGACTGTTCAAGAGCCATGTCTGTAGAAACTTGAGAAAATGACTGACCAGAGCGGCTAATAGAATGATTCCCAACAATGAACTCCTGATGCACCTTGGGGTGTTTCGACTCGAGCTGATTCATGTCTGCAAGATACACCGGTAACCATCGCGCATAGTTAGGCCTGTCCAGGGCAAAAAAGTGGGGAACCATGGTTGTGACAGCGGACAGATGCAAGTCCCAGTTCCCTGTTCGTTCTGCCTTGATGAACTGTAAGAGAATGTTGATCATGTCGCCGTACTGTTCCCAGAATGCAAACATCTTGAACTTGGCTCTTGCTTGTGATTTGAAGACTTCAAGTAAGGTTGCTAGTTCGCCAAGTTCCTCTTGCAGTTGCTGAACCTTCTGTGATACATCGCCCTTCTGCTCTACCACACTGATGCCATCGGCAATTTTCTGTAACAGATCCTCTTCTTCAATCTGTACCTCTGCATGACAGACGTTGTACCACTGAACAAAGGACATCCACATGAGCCAAAAGAAGGCCTCCATAGCCAACTTGTGTGCTTGTACTCCACGGTTATAGGACTTGCCTTTCATTAAAGCAGACGTAGTATCAGCAGCATATACCCCGGACTCTATGAAAAGATCGTCAAGTCCTGAGTTGAGGTATTTCTTTCCGACCAGTGAAAGAAAATTCAACGCAATATGGAAACCTCCCAATCGAATGACATCAGAAAACTCATCGGGAAACCTGAACTGGATTTGCTTGGCTTTCATGTATATCAGGAGGTCAAAGGTGATAACAGTGTCCTCTTGACCCAAGGTGGTGCTGATCATCTGAGCGTGCTTTAGAACTGTGTAGATGGTACTAAATTCAGTTGAGTCGCCATCTATCATTAGACAATAGCCAATGTTACTTTCTTGTGGCATGTCAGGAAAGAGAATCGCATTGAAACCACTCCAGCTTGGAAGAGCCTGCTTCTCTCCTATTTCTGCATTCAAAGCTTCGCGGAATTTTGCTGGGTGTAGTCGAAGTAGTGCCCAGATCCCATCGGTACGACTCGCTTTAGAGAAGATCTCGTTGTCACATTTGTACCAGTCCTGCTTAACCAGGTCAACATAGGAAGAAACAGCAGGCCGTCTACCATGTGCAGAATATTCTTGTGCCTGGTACAAACTGGAACTTGTCTGTAGGGATCGCCTCCTAGTCGCATGGTCTGCAAGTACCTTTGGAAGTGGAGCTGGACCAAAAGCCTTCCTTTGGTACACCACCATGGTCGTAGCATGTGTTGTGTTCTTTCCGTCTAGTGTCTCTTCAGTAAAGTCATTGTTGTCTGCGGCGATTTGCACAAGAGGACCAGGTGAAATATTTGAGGGAATTACAGTCCCATGTTCTTCTGCGTGAGCTAGTACTTGTAACGCAATGCTTGTGTCCACAGCCCGCATCTCATCATAGGAACAACAATGTCCCATCCTGTTTAACAGTGTTACAAGATTTCTCGATGATGTCAGGTGGTAAACACACATACCCAGACTTGTGTGCTTTGGAAGCTTCACACGACCATTTGTGCAACAATGGACGATGTTTTGTGCAATGCTCAGAACCTGTCGTTCGTCTATCATGTTGGTACACATGCTTGATCTGTCTGAAAACTTCTTGTCGTCAGGGCTAATGATTAAACGTATTAGCCAATACAGGGAGTCTGGTATGACTTCTCTTGTTGACTCTTGGCTAATGTCTCTCACATCAAGTGGCCTGGACGTGATGCCTTTGCATTTCCTTATCTCGGCTTTAATGTAACTTGCCACACGAGCAATATCTCTTTCTTTTGTTTCATCTTTATCCTCTCCTTTTTCTCTTTCCTTTGCTTAGTTTAAATGCGCCCATCCATTTAGAACATCCTGAACTTGTATGCTGGAAGAATAGAGGAGCTCTGGTTTAGTTCTGTCAGTCTGTTGGTGAAAGACTATGCTGTCCCCAAAATGCTTCTCCAAGCGTACTTTCAGACGTTGCGTTGTGTAGCTGTCTCCTTGGACTTCTTTTTCATCCAAGATTTCACGGTACCTGGTAAGTAGCGAACCCATGTCATAGGCTTTTCCTTGATCCAGTCCTGGGGAAATCTCTTTAGTCATCTCCCGGAACGCGCTTTCATGTGGAGATTCACTTTGCTCATTCTCATGTTGATGCAAGGTCTTCTTGGTTACATATAAAGCAAAGCAGTTTTTGTGGTATTTAGCTTCCACTGCTATGAGATCGTCATTTATACTACGAAGAGCATGCAGCATGTCCTCGTCACCTTTACTTTCCGCTGCTTTCTTTTTGCTTTGACATGCATCAAATGTACACACATTTATCAACTCCTTTACTTTCTTGTATGTTTTGTTCTTACATATGAAGCATTTTGACCAATCTACTGGGCATTTTGCAGAACGAGACACTCTATCATCTTTCACAGGCCTTTCTTCACAGTGTGTTTCTGCCTCTCTAACACAGGAACTTAAACTCAGTTTTCGTTTCTTGAAGGCTGGGGGGAGTGGCACATCGAAGCCATCAGCAGTTTTTACTTCACTAGGCTCTTCACACAGGCTATCCATAATGGCTGACACAAAATACAACATAAAACAGTTTTAAACACTAAAATGTAAACATGATAGAATTAATGGAAAATATTGATATTTAGAAAGACTACATAATGGTAAAAAACAATAATTTTAGAACGAAAAGGGAAAGAAAAGAAATAGTAATGTACTTACAGACACAGTAGAGATCCGGCCATAGAGGCCGCCATGTTGGATTTGACAGCCTCGATCTGGTGAATCATAGACATGAGGCCCACCAGCCTCATTTTCAAGTCTGAAAGAGCGTACACTTACTCTCAGTCACTCTTAACTATACTACGTTAATGGAAAACTTCAAATACAACGTTGTGCTGTTTTTTTCCTTTTGTTGTTGAGTATTATTTTGTTTATTAAGTTAGCTTCCCTTTCTGAGGAGAAGGGGAAGCTCAAATGTGACTGTATTCTTTTTTATGTGGCAACAGTACTGGGGTGTATTTCCAGTTTCAAACAGTGATGAAGGTTCACATCCAAGTACTACTAGCTTTTAGTGTAAAAAGTGTGAAAAGCGTTTAGAAAACCACACGCGTACGCCAACCACTAGCCAATGACGTGATAATATTATATCTGAATTAAGACAATGTGGTTTAAAACCTTTGACACGTGATCAATCATGTGACACCAGATGCTGTAAAAATAAATAGTATAACTTGAATTCAGTAGTGGTTCAACTTCTATTATGTCACGATTGACTTTGGCCAAGAAATAGGGGAGAAATGCTTACTACTTCATCAGCCTTGTTTTCATGTTAATTCAAAACCTGAGGGAAAGCTGATGTTATAGCCAAATTGTGACCTAGAAATGTATCCTTGTTAGATGAAATGATAGAAAATAGTTAAAACTGAACAAATACAATCATTGAAACCTATAAATTTCACATTTACGATTCTAAAGCAATGGAGACACCATTTTAATTTATTTCTAGACAACATCTTGGCCTTATATTAGTCACGTGATCAGTCACGTGATACGTTTTATCGACACCATTGCCTCACATAGCTTTATTTATTATTACAATGGTTTACTAGCCGTTTGTGATAATTTTAATCAATAAGTAAAGAAGTAAACTCTGATAAGGGAACTGGCCTCGTTTTCATGCTAATCTCGTGGGGTGCGCAATAAAACATACTCTTAACTCGGAACCTATACCACAATTCGACATTACAAACTAGCTGGCATTAATCAGGAGGTCTTGTTCCATCAAAATCCGGTGTCAAACCTTTTCTGACTCGTGGGTTGAACGAAACTCAAAATTTCTGACCCTAGCTACCGGACTATCAAGCTGTATAAAAACAGTAATAAAATGTTTCATTACCACTGAATGTTGTACAAGTAATGCATAAGGCAGATGGCTTTTGTGATTTTCAACAGTTCTCGGGTTAAACATTTAAAAAGAACATTGTTTACATTTCATTTCTTTATTAGTTTAAGGCGAGAACTGTTGCAAAAATCGTTGTCTGTGTATAATTCCTTATCTAAAACCGATAACTGTACGTGAGAACTGTGACAACAGTTGTCTTTCAAATGACCAGTTCTAGTCACGCAAGGTAAAGAGGGGTCACATCAGCCGCGCACATCACGCAAAATAAATTTTGCGAAGCAAAATCTACACGGGGGGGGGGGGGATATCCTCCTGTTCTGCATGTGGTATTTGCTTCCAGAAATGGAAAAAAACTTATCAGTAGTTCATCATTTCTGTATTCACGCGGTCGATCACACCCCCTTTCACTAGCACCAATGGGGCATCCGAGGTCGCAAAAAACGGGGTGTCTTTTGATAGCTCAATATCCTTGCTACATAAATTTTTGGGCACCAGTAAGTGAACTGTATCCCCTTCTAGAGCTTGCAGAAATTCGGCCCAGGCGATGATTTTAGCATGCCACTGAAAATCGTTAAGATATATAATTTCGGCTTTTTCAGCACCTATCCAGGCAAATGAAAACGTGACGTGAACTTTCAATGGCAATACAATAAAAGATTTCCCGCAATTTGCAGGACCATGTATGTACATTGCCAAACGTCCCTCTACCTTTTTCCAGTGCACTGTAAATCGCATTGCAAAATGAACGATTTTCGATGTCGTGGCGCTGGAGTAACTGTTCCGCAGGTGTAAGCCATCTCCCTTCACAACCCTCAATGCGCTCGCCGGTCAGCTCCTCTTCTAGCAGTTCAATGCGTTTTTTTTTAGACCGATTTAAACGAGTTTTGCCTCGGCAAATTTGTTTGCTAACTGAATCGCTTCATCAACCGCTTTACTTCCCCGGTTGGCAATAAATTTGGCCAACGCGGTTTTCCCTTCTCTAACTTTAGCCGCCGCTAGGGACACCAGCTCTAAGCGTGAGCTTATGGATTTCGCTTGCACCAGCTGACACACGTCAAAAGCGCTCAAGCGATCACCTCCTCTTTCTTAGATTACCGGCGCTGTTGCTTGGCCTTCGCTTTCCTCTTTTTCGTGGCCACAGCAGATTGAGTTTGAGGAGGAACATCGGTTAAATCTGGATGGCAAGGCGAGTGAAAAGCGTTGTCGTCTTCTTTCGTGACGTAACGGTATGCGCTGTAGTACGTGGTGTGAAACCACCGGACCCTCTTTTTCAGTTTGATCGCCATGTGATAATGGTATAGATTCATCTCCTGCCCATTTTCGGCATTATCTGCATTGTGATGAGCCTCAATTCACGTTACCCACTGTACAACTCTAACGCCAAAAATTCTGCCAAGCTTGTAATACTGCATTGGAAAAACTTTCTTTAAAGGGAAACTTAACAACATCCGCTTTGTCTCCCAGCTTGCCGACATTCCATTTTTACTCTGCGACGGCGAATATCATGCTACGGCCAAAAACCGTTAGAAAAATGCGCTGAGCCTTGGAACGAATTTCGCACCACATGCCCCTTCCCCACCCACTATTATCAGGGGTGTAACAGCGATTATGACCGTTCGGTTCGATTCACGATTATTTGATTCCACGTTTCGATTTTGGTTCGATTTTTTGTATACCTTTCCAAAAGTGCCCTCAGTGAGTCATTATATTGTAAACTTAGCATCCAGATCTCAATAAGATGTGCGTTTTTCATTGACAATCCATCAAAGATGCTAACTTGCAGTTCTGGTGCCATGTTGCTTGGTAAAAATGTTGCCCCTCTACCACCCCTTGAGAATTTCCAATAAGGCAAACCATGTGCGTGCTCATTGTCACTTTCTCAAACATGGCAACGAATCAGCAAGCGATTGTGAATCCGCCTGCTTCTTTTCGATCCGCAGTGTGGAAATATAATGGTTTTCCGACTAAAGACGGAACAACAGACAAGTCAAAAACTATCTGAAAAATTTGCTTCGCAACTTTCAAGTATTGTGCCGGTTCGACCTCGAGCATGAGCGCGCACTTAAAAAGTCAACACAGTATTGATGAAAAGACGGAAGTGTTGCAGTCAAAGACGGCGGGTATCAAAAACAGTACTGCACCTGGACAGTCAAAAATTCAGGATGTTCTGAAAAATAAGTTGCCGCGGTCGGGCAACAGAGCAACGGCAATAACGAAGTCTATTGGAGTTTTCATTGCAAAGGACATGAGGCCCTATTCAGTTGTGGAAAATAAAGGGTTTCAACACATGATCAACGTTCTGGAGCCTAGGTATGACTTACCAAGCAGAGTTCATTTTTCTGAGAAGGTGATACCTAAACTTTACGAAGAAGTCAAAGCAGAAGTCGAATCAGACCTTAAAAGTGCCGAGTTCGTGGCTTTAACAAATGATGGATGGACATCTAGATCAACCGAAAGCTACATAACAGTTACAGCACATTTCATCCAAGAATGGAACATTAAAAACTATGTTTTGCAAACAAGAAGAATGGATGAGTCACATACATCGGAAAACTTATCAAAAATACTGACTTCTGCTATATCTGAGTGGAATTTACAAAGATATGAACAGAATCCATCTCTGACATTTGACAATGCAAGCAATATAGTGAATGCTGCAAAGCAAGCTGAACTTTCACCACATGTTGGATGTGTGGCCCATACAATCAATCTGGCAACCCAAAAAGGACTTAAGGTATCTCAAATGGACAGGCTTCTTGGAAGGATAAGGCGCATAGCAAGCTTTTTCCACAGGAGCACAACAGCTATGGCAGTTTTGAAATCAAAACAAGCTTTATTGGAATTGCCACAACACCAGTTGATAAATGATGTACCAACTATGTGGAACTCCTCATATGACATGGTGCAGCGGTTTTTAGAGCAACAGGCAGCAATTGAAGCTGTCTTCTTGACAAAAGATGTCAAGAAAAATGCCAAAGATGTTCATTTTTTGTCAGAAAATGACATCTCTGCAGCAGAGTGTCATCAAAGTACTGGGACCAATCAAGACTATTACTACTATCCTTTGTGATGAGAAGACGCCTACAGTATCCATGAATCACCCTCTGAAGGAGATGCTGATTCAGCAGTTGAAAGTTTCAGATGATGACATTATGCTTGTTAAAGAAGTGAAAACAGCTATAGCAAAGGATTTGGATGCTAGGTTTGGAAACAACTGTTTGTCTAGTATGTCTACAGATTAAATAATTATTATTATATCCAAATTACAAAGAATCTTCTCAATAAAGGTTTTTGTTGAGTATTCTGTCTCAAATAAACATGCTGAAGTGCTATTTGAGGTGCAAAATGTAGTTTACAAATTGTTCTCATATTCTAGATATACAGACCTTGACACATTGCAGTTTCTGAAGGAGAGTTCCTGTTTAGATCCAAGGTTTAGATCCATCCCATATCTTGATGAAACCGAGAAACTAGATGTCTACACTGCACTTACCTTGAAAGCAGTCTCACTGAATGAGCAACAACAAAATTCAGTTCAGGTTCGTAAAAATTGGAAATTTTTATAAGCCAACATTTACTGCTTGTACTGACAGTACTGAGTTGAGTTACAAACGTATTAAATGATAATAGAGTGTTTTTCTGTTCATAGGTGAAGAGTGAAGCAGACCAGCCTAGTGTGCAGGGACAGCCACAGCTGCCCAATTTGCCAAGTCTACCAACTCTGGAGGGTGAACATTCAAATTCCAGTGGGGAGACAACTGTTGTCCTCACAAGTGATCCTCCACCAGAAAAGAAAAGGAAATCTGCCTTGGATGATCTTTTTGGAGATGCTTTTATAACTAAAGTTCGTCCTGGGAAGTCAGTGTTGCAGTTAGTTGAGTCAGAGTTGGCTAATTACAAAGTTGAAGAAACCATGCCTTTGAACTCTAATCCATTGTTGTGGTGAGAAGCAAATGAGCTGCAATATCCCATTTTGTCAAAGTTGGCCAAAAAATATCTATGTGTCCCTGCCACATCAGTGGCCAGTGAGAGAGTTTTCTCTTCTGCAGGGGACATTGTGTCTGCTCAGAGGTCATGTTTGCATAGTGACCATGTAGACAAGTTACTTTTTTAAAGAAAAATATGAGAGTGCACTAGATCTAGATTCTAGAAAGAACTCAAAGAAAAACACTGACAAATTGCATGTTTTTTATTTTTTATTGCATTCTTGAAATAGATTAATAATGTTCCTGTTACTATTGTAGCCTCACATTGAGAGTTTAGGGTTGTATGTTGTTTACATTGTGTATCATCTTGCAAGAATTAAAAATCATTAATATTTTGCATAATCGAATCGAAATAATCGAAACCGAAAGGCAATAATCGAAATCGAATCGAATCGAAAGGAACATGAATCGTTACACCCCTAACTATTATACCTCTGGATACAATGACCAGTTTTCAGGCATGAAAACCAGACATTCTTAGAATTTGAATTAAAATCACTCCCTTTTGCATTGATAACGATGGGATTAAGACAAAAAGCAAATAGATAATGATAATATAACGAAACGACATGACTCTTTATATCATATATCACACCATGCTGTTCCCCTACCTGCCCCCACCTCCGACTCGTTTTCAAAACACGCACACAATAAGATACCTGACATAGCCTACTTTTAAAAACAGAAACAAAGAATACTGGTCTCTCAACTTTTGACTAAAAAACTTCCTACCAAATTTCGTGGTAACACCTGGAATATTGTTCAGACAATGGAGGACAAAAAAACTTGGAACGGTTATGGAAAGGCCTTCCTTCCACATTCTCCACTTATCAAATAATCAGACGTAGCATAACATGCACTTCTCTAACCACGTGGACACTGCGAATAGCCCTCCCCTACCCCCCTCCAAACAATGTTGGGATGAAGAAACAGTTTTAGAACAGGGTAAAGTGTACAGGGCTGCACAAACTACAACATTGCTTGGGGGCGAGGGGGAAAGGGGGAGAAATTAAAGCAAAACGTGTTAATTGTCCTTAGAGTTTTGTCCTCCATTGTAATATGGAAATGAGGTTCTGTCAACCTTGTTTGTTTTTATATGTCACCATTCCTTTTTTGCGTTTATTTCTTGCATCTTTCAACGAAAAGGTAAAATTTATTATTTTTAGGACAGCCTTAATTTTTCCTGTTGAAGGGATATCATATGCCTCTTTTCTAGTTAAGCAACTTAATAGTTCATGTTTATTGCTGAGAATACTTACAATAAGGTTTATAACAAAAGTGTATTTGAAAATCTTCTCACCTCGGAGAGAGAGCCTGGGCACTTCTTTACGGTATCTTGGTCAGAGGTAGTTTTCCTTGAAATTTAGGCCCACCATTTTGACTTGCAGACCATATAGATCTGTGAATATGCACGTTCCGCGATGGAAACCAACCATCCATCTATGAATTTCAGTCTGTGTTTAGTTACCCAATTAAAAAAGGGAAGATGAACTTGTCCAAAATTCTTCTTGCTGAGTAGTGCAAGAGCTAGTTAAGGGAAACAAAGTACATCAAGCTCTGGGCTAATCTAAAAGACTTCAATTCCTAGAAGCTAAAAGTAAAAGCAGCAGCGTGGCAACAAAAATGCTATCAAGAAGCAACTCATTCCGGCGTGATGAACAGATCAAAGAGATGAGCTTAAAAAGGATATCTTCATTTTTTTCTCGTATTGCAATTATTGCTGCTCGCACAGAGCTGCTTTCTAATTCTGTTCTGAAGCTCAACCTTAAGCTTGCTGTTTCGTTGTTTGTTAGCAGTTCCCAGGCCCCACTGCATAGAAATTCTCTGATCAGTGAATTTATGATTGACAAACTTGAATCTGTGACCTTGTGCTTTGATATTCGACTTGATAATCATTCTGTTGATGGAAGGTTGAAAGTTAGTGCGAAGGGAATGACTACCGGTTAGATACTCACTAGCTTGTCATGTTAAGTGTAAATTGAAGTATTTTAGGAAGTATTCATCAGGGTAGGGATCGTTAAGTGAGTAATCCAGGGGAAGACAATGTTCTTCCATGAGTATCATGAAACTCATCTGTCAAGTAACAAGCTTAAATAACAAATACAATAGAATTCAACTTCAAACTTGCTTATTTACACATCATTAATTTACTCTCTTTTTTTCGAATATATCATTTAGTGTCCAAGCCCTTCATCTTTCTACATGGGGCAGCACTTCACTTAAAATGGAACCCCTAGTACCATATTATTTACTAGGGTAATTCGATAATTCAGTTACTTATCATTACAGCAGAGTGAAATAAACACGTCTTGTTTAAGGTACTAACGAAAACTGGGTGGTCCGAATGAGCAAAGAAGAAAAACAAGCCAGCTTTCAACACCTCAGCTCACACATTCAAAGACTACCTACCTCATACAACAGAGACGTGTTTTTTTTCTGTGTAAAGGCCACAGGGTTTGAGAAACTCTCAAAACTGTTAGCAGCAAATCTGCTGGGAACTCATGTTAATGATGCCATCGAAATTTCAGGCAATGATAAGCTTTGAGTTAAACTGTCTACCGCAGTGGAATTTGAAAGATGCCCATGCAATTGAAATTAAGAATCATAAAAGTGCTAGGGAAATAACGTTTCCACTGTGCTTCGTTAGCCATCGACTGCTGCTACATCATCAAGAACTTTAATAGCTGCAGAAATCACAGCAAAAATAGAGTTCCTAACCACAACTGAGATAGCTTTAAAGAATAGTAATGTGTTGATTATGTCAGAGCTGCAGGTTGCTTACGATCGTATCCTCAAGGAAAATTGCACAATAAGACCTGCAGCTGTAATGCAAAGCGAGGCAAATTGTACATTAGGGGCAAATTATGGCCTACCAGAAGGCCCTTTGACTTGTTAGTTATCAATATTGGTTTAATTTATGCCTTTTATCTTTACCTCTTCAGTTGAATTTTCATGTACTGAGAGGTCGATCAACTATGTGATTTACTCACCCTTTAACCAAAAATTACTTTAATAGGCGGTCGGTCAAGAAAGCGTGCTGTTTTTTTTTCCTGGAAGATTTGGTTGTAATTGCTTCGCTTGGTTATTGTACACATTATCAAGTAAGTCAATAAGCGACCAGTCAGGGAATCTTTTTTTTTTTTTCGTTTTAGTGTGTCCGTGTAGATTGTTTTGCTGTTTTTTGGTGAGTAGAATTCGCTGCATTTCTTTACCATCATTTACTATACTATTTCATTCCGAAATTCCGCTAGTTTCTTTGGTAAATATTAACAGCCACACATAATTAATTTGCTCCCTATTTCCCAGGAGGACCTTTTCCTTTACGCGTCAAACCATATTTGCTGAATCACCTTCAAAACCAATACAGTGCTTGACCTTAGCGGTAGTCCACTAGTCGTGGACTAGTGTAAAATGATTTTGGACTAGTAGACACTTAGAACCACTAGTCACAGGACCAGTAACTACTTTGTAATTTGTAATGTTTAAAAATAAAACAAGGTGAAAACAAAATACACGTCTTGTAAGTGTTGTTTCGATGCGTTCCTCGCTATGTTCCGATCACGAAAAATGATAGCCCAATGGGAGGACTGAGGGGAGAAGACTAAACAAGGCTGAGGTTGGGACTGGGCACTAAGGAGCTTCCAGCCCACCATCTTTGTCTCAACTGCCCATGTTATTATCATGAAGAGATTAGAGGCCTATTTTTCTAGTTCTAACAGCAGCGATTATCCAAACAAACGCCAGAAAGAAGGTAGTGGTGACACAGAAAAGACAATGGAGACAAAAGAGAGCAAGAGCAATAAAACGACCAAGAAATCTTCATATGACCAAGAGGATCGAACCATTAAAGTCAGGCATTTCCACCCTGAATGGAGAAACACTTTTCCTTGGGTTATTTACAATGATGGCAAAATGTTTTGTTCAACCTGCCTTGATTTTCCAGAGAAATCAAGTGATGCATCCAGTTTTGTGAGCGGCTGAAGTAATTTCAGAATGGAATCTCTGAGAAGTCATGCGAAGTCAACAGGGCACATTCGGGCAGAAGAGGCTATTCGTGTCAAAGAAAACCCTAGAAATGCACCTCTACCAAGAGCTCTTCTTCTCGTGTCAGAAGAGGTGAGACTAAAAGTTGAAAAGCTATTTGGCATTGCCCATATGATCGCTAAACTTGAACTTCCTTTTAATACTATTCTCAGCGGTCTCTCCTCTCACGTATAAAAGGAGATGAGACAAAGTGAACAATGCCATTCTGTCGATCAAGCGAAAGAGCATAGTTCAAAATGGCGGACCCTGCTGTACAAGTCCCGGCACAGGAAAACCTTCCAGCAGCTCAAGCGGCCGCGGTTGTTCAACCACCACCACCGCCTCCACCTCCACCAAATGCAGAAGAACCTCCTCAAAACGCCGCTGGAGAACAAGTCACTTTGGAGGTTTGTTCAATTTTTGTTTTACTCCAGTATCGTACACGTGTTCTTGCACTTCGTATTCCCGTGGCAGCTTTAAGTCTGTTTTCAGCTCAAGTCATGCCCTGCTTTTAACGTGTAGCTTTGTAGCTCTGCGGGCAATTTTCTCTTTACCCCCCAGTTTATTTTACGCCCTGCTTCTGAACGTGCGACCTTCGTTGCTTTGCGGGCATGTTTACAATTCATGTTGCGCCCTGGCTTGGCGGGCAATTTAAAGTTCACTTCGCATTTATGTTGTGCCCTGCTGATAACGTGTACTTGGTTGCTTTGCGGGCAGTTTTAACTCTGTTTACAATTCATGTTCCGCCCTGCTTCAAACGTGTAACTTTTTAGCTTTGCGGGCCGTTTGAAACTGACTTCGTAATTATTGTTGCGCCCTGCTTCAAACGTGTAGCTTTTTAGCTTTGCGGGCAATTTTTAAATTGACTTCGTAATTATTGTTACGCCTTGCTTCAAACGTGTAGCTTTTTAGCTTTGCGGGCAATTTGAAATTGACTTCGTAATTATTGTTACGCCCTGCTTCAAACGTGTAGCTTTTTAGCTTTGCGGGCAATTTGAAATTGACTTCGTAATTATTGTTACGCCCTGCTTCAAACGTGTAGTTTTTTAGCTTTGCGGGCAGTTTGAAATCGACTTCGTAATTATTGTTACGCCCTGCTGATAACATGTAGCTTTTAGCTTTGCGGGCAATTTGAAATTGACTTCGTAATTATTGTTACGCCCTGCTGATAATGTGTTTACAATTCATGTTGCGCCCTGCTTCAAAACGAGTAGCTTTTAGCTTTGCGGGCAGCTTTAGATTGACTTTCTAATTAATTTTTTGCCCTGCTTCAACACGTATAGTTTTGTAGTTTTGCGGGCTACTTGAAGTCGACTTACCACTTTCTGAATTTTATTTATATGCGCTATTTTTGCCGATTATGTGTACATTCTAATTCTCGGTTAGCTTCAAAAGCTTTTCAATTTTGTTGACCTCAAAACATACTTCAGCAGAGAACTAGTTATTATCTTTGTGCGATCTTTGTCGATTATTCTCACTCTTCATTTTTTAATTGTCTTAATTTGCCATTTCTGAGTGCTTGTTTGCCACATTGTTCTACTTGAATTGTTTATTTTCGTATTGTTTTGTTAATTGTTATATTTGCACTCCGACTTTGTCGGAACATAATATTCCCTGCCGCTTTACCGGGTCTTATTACAATGCTTGTACTCATTTACGAATGTTTTTGTATCGCCGCTAAGCGGTATGAAATTACACTTCGCAATACATCTGTCTATTTCATTTTCTCATTCAGGCTTTGCAAGAAAGAATTAAATTTTTGGAAAATGCCCAAGGGACCTCCATTCAGGCTTTAAAGAATCGCATTACCCATTATGGTAGTCGCCGCCTGGAGGACTTCGACAAAT
This sequence comes from Pavona decussata, assembly GCF_977016875.1. Classification (NCBI taxonomy): domain Eukaryota; kingdom Metazoa; phylum Cnidaria; class Anthozoa; order Scleractinia; family Agariciidae; genus Pavona; species Pavona decussata. The sequence continues at coordinate 699,549 of NW_028145437.1, read as the reverse complement.
ACGAGGCCTTGCGCCTCGCGGAGGAGCTCGTCTCCGTAGCGAAGACAACTGGTGATGATAAGGCCGCCAGCTTTGACATCATAGCAGCCACCCTAAGAGAGAAAATACACGTGCCGAAAGAGCAGTTTAAAGCTTACTTTTTGGCTCTTCTCGCGGACAAGGAATTTACAAGAATCTTTGACACAATCTCCAAGGTCGACAAGTCGTTTAGACGTCCCTCGCCTTACTCGCGTCCTCAGGCCAGAGGCAGTCAGAGGTTCTCGTCACACCCTCGAGTGACCTGCTACAGATGTGGTACGCCCGGACACAAGTCTACGCAATGTTTTAAGCGGTCTCCGACGACCCGCTATTTTTCTTCAGGCGGTCCAGGTCACAACCAGCCTCGACCGACATCTCAGTAGCAGAATCTGCCCGATCCTCATTTTGTATGTGTTTTAGTACTATTAAAGTCAAATGAACACTATTGCATCACAATGTTTGTTTATTCATATACATTATACCCACCCCCCCAGGGTTTTATTAACATATTATTACTTACATATTTTACGACTCGCTACGCTGTTCATAGATGTGGGAACCAATTATCTCTTTTCGATCGCACCCTTCCCCCCTCGGGTGGCATTCTCAAAGGGAAGCTCACTTTCCCTCTCGGATTACCGGGGCTGAGTTTGCCATTCCTTGGGCCCTAATTTATTTCCAAGTTCTTTTTTATTTTCCTTTTAGCTGTCAGACCCTTGCTTTCACGATTGGGAAAAGCATCCCGGTTTCAAGCCTAACACAGTTGGTATGAATAAGTTACAGTGGATAAGCATCGATGGTTCTGTTGTTGATGAGGCCCAAGGGATGGCAAACAATTCCCACATCTCTGATGACAATATCGCCCTCGTGTTACAGGGAAATTCATTAGCGGATATGTCTCGCCTTGTTTTCCGCGATCCAGATCACTTCCTAGCAGGGGAACTCCATCGCCATGCACCACAATGGAATGCTTTATTAAATGATATGAACGATGAGCGCTTCTCTGAAGTCCGTGATTGGATTACTAACGGTGTAGACGTAACGAAGTTCTTTAGACCGTTTAAGGGTAGTTACAAGGGAAGGAATTACGAGTGTGGTAGTCCACCACCTTGCGTTTTCCCCAACCACCTGTCGTGCAAACCTTTTGCCTCGTTTATTTCTGATACGCTCCTGGACCGTTTGCGTTCCGGTGCTATTTCTTTGTGGGGCAAAGTCGGAGAATGCACCCCACCCCACCTTGTTATGCCCCTCACTGTCGAGCCTAGCAAGCCGCGTCTCTGCAACGACGATAGATTTCTTAATCTGTGGATCGAAGACCGTCCGTTTGCCTTGGATAGCGTCCAACACTTGCCTAAGTATGTCAATAAAGGATTTTACCAAACAGTGTGCGACGACAAGTCAGGATATGACCACATCAAACTTCACCCCAGCAGTCGAACTTACTTTGGCTTCCAGTGGGGAGGTTGGTATTTTGTGAGTGAATGTATTCCTTTTGGCTGGAAATCCTCGGCCTATATATATCATACGACTGGTCTAGTTGCGTCACACAGACTTCGTTCATGGTACATTCCCTCTTCGTTGTACATTGACGACCGCCATAATGGCCAACTGTCATTTCCAGGTGGCATTTTACCAGCCGCCTATCAAGCCCTCGCCTCAAGGGATGAAGTGAATTTTGCTCTGGCCGTCGCGGGTATTTTTCTCACGTGCTACATCTTAATTTCCCTCGGCTACTTTATCGGTCTGGCGAAGTCTCACCTTACCCCGAAAAAACAGGTGCCATACCTTGGTTTCGGTATCGATTCTGAACTACAGGCGTTTACCTTGTTACCCCATAAAAAAGAAAAGCTTCTTCGTCTCATCAAAGAAACGTTGCCTCGCGATAACCTGGACCTACTAACCTTGCAAAGGCTCAGCGGTAAATGCGTGTCCATGAGCTTGGCAGTTCCGGGCGCAAGGCTTTATGTTAATGAAATAAACCTAGCTGTGTCTCGCGCCACGCGTTCTGCTCGACCTGTAAAGATGTCTGCCGCTCTAAAGAATGAAATTGAGCACTGGCTATTCCTTGAGACCTGGGACGGTTTTCTTCCCTGGCGGTCTGAGAAACACACACACGTCAGGCTGTTCTCCGACTCATCTCGCTTCGCTTGGGGAGGTGCACTGAGTCCGGGTGCCATTGAGGCGAACGTTTATGATTACTGGGACGCCTCAACAATACAAGCCGATATCGCCACTAAGGAGACCTTAGCGCTCAATAATGTCCTTGAATCATTCGCTGATACCATCAAAAACTCGTGGGTCGACGCCTTCGTCGACAGCACGGCTCTAGTCCGTTCATGGAATCGACAGGGCTCTCGTTCTCAATCGCTTTCTAGCGCCTTGAAGAAATTATTCAACACAATGACGAAACTCAACATCGATTTGCACCTTACTTTTGTGCCTAGTTCTCAGAACCAAGCCGACTTCCCCTCGCGACGCCTTAGCCTACAGGATGCCAAATTGTGCCCATCCCTATGGATAGTAGTACAAGAGTGGTATGGCGGCGAAAATGGGCACTCTGTCGATCTAATGGCACGCCCTTCAAACGCCCAATCCGACTTGTCAGGTGCCAAGTTACCTTTCTTCTCTGAAAACCCTCTGCCGGGATCCCTGGGAGTGAACGTGTTCGCGCAATCGCCCGATCTGTACGATCCGTTTGTATTCAAGAACCCATACGCCTTTCCCCCGATCTGCCTAATACCTCATGTTTTCAAGTATATGAGAAGCCTGCAATTATCCTACACTATCGTAGTACCAGACGTGTGCCCAAGGCATTTTTGGTGGCCCTTGTTAACGTCTACATGTTCTTCCCGATACCTGCTGGCCGTTGCCGGAACCGTTGGAGCGCTCCTCACTCCCTCTAAACATGGGTTTTCAAACAATTGGCCTATCCCATGGGATCTCTGGGTGTTCCGCATCGGATAAGCAAGTAGTAGCTCTTGGTTAGCGCACGAGCCAAACAAAGAACACTTAGCTATCTTTAAATTTGCCAATTCTCCCATTAATTTAGCTCCATCCATTACTTCAGTGAAATCAATATTGTCAATAAATCATCGTTTTCCAGTATACATCTGTTGACAGTTGTTTTATAGCTTCATTTATACATTTATGTCAAAACAAATCTAAAGGATAAAGAAGGAACTGTTTGTTTTACTTTCATATCCTTTAGGACTTACCTCCAGCCGTTCGAGCGTTTGTACCAGCCGTGTCATGTCCTTCGTGCAGCCACCCCAACGACAAGCTGTTCTTTTTCTGCCAAATGTGCGGCTACAGGAGGAAAACAGTCTCCCCAAGTGTCCTGAGCCCTAAACTCTCAGTCGACCTTCAAGCGATAGATAACCGTTTGGAACTCCTAAATAATGCCTCCCTTCAATCGTCATACTCAAAACAGAAGTGCTCACTTCGTACGGAGTTTGAAACTTTCTTGGCGTCCCTTCCGAATAGTAAAACCATCCTTTCGGCAAGCCCCACTGACATCTCTCGGTTCTTGGTCTGGAAAGACCGACATGGCAAAACCATAGTACATAGTAATGGGTGTCCCGATTCCCACCTTCAAAACGCAGCTAAGTGTAAATGTCCTAAACGCCTGGCATTCAAGACAATCGACTCCTACATTGGAAAACTGCGAGCCATTTTTAAGGAAACCGGGCGCTGTGGAGAGTGGAACTCCCTGCTAGGTCTGGGTAACCTCGCCGCTTCACTCGAAGTGCAAAAATATCTTAAGGCGTCAACTGAGGAACAATTACGAGCCCGCATCACGCCAAAGCAAGCAGTTCTCCTATTTTTGTCCAAATTGTTGCTTCTGGCTCGTTTTTTAAATCGGAAAATTGCGGAGCGCTCGGTTAGTCCTTCTGGTCTGTTTGTATTGACGCGGGACCAAGCGTTTTTCAAAACGTTATTCTTTAGCGGTGATCGTGGTTCAGATCTTGGCATGGTGAAAACAGAAGAGATCCTTTGTTTCCCCCAGGACAATGGGCTGTTGTTCAACCACGTATGGGGAAAAACCCTGAGGGATGGCGTCTCTAACGTCTTCGGGATTCGGAGACACCCTAACCCTGAGTTGTGTCCAGTTAAAGCTATTGAGACATATGTAGCCGTGGCTTCCGAGTTACGCGTTTCTGTGACAAATGGTTACTTGTTTCGACCAACTAATCCCCAAGGTCATATTGTGAACAAACCATTTTCAAGTTCTTCAGCAGAAGCTCGTTTAAAGCTGTATGTGAAAGAAGCTAAGATCGATGAGGGAGATACGCTGCACAGCTTCCGTTCGGGCACAGCCATAACGTTAGCGTTATCTGGCTCCCAGTTGGCGGACATAATGTCTCATGTAGGATGGAATAACAAAGAAACTGCTCTCTACTACATGAAACTAGCGGAGGTGCTTCGTTTGGATAGTCCCTCTCATTTGCTATCCGCGGACTCTTCCGCGACAGCCGCCCTAACAGAGAACTACATGGAGCTTAACCGTCTAAAAAACTTTATATCCGCTTTTCCGCACGTTTAATTCTTAACCTTGTTACATCTCGTTTAAAACACTTTACGAATTTTTAGGATGGGGCACCTTGAGTTTGGGATTCTGAGAACGGGATTTCCTTATGGTCCAGTGGTTTGGGACTTTAGGACACTCTGTAACATAGAGACTGTCGGTGCCCAATCTCAACATAGCGTGAGAGAGAGAACGTTGAGAATAAAGTACTATTCTCAGCGGTCTCTCCTCTCACGTATAAAAGGAGATGAGACAAAGTGAACAATGCCATTCTGTCGATCAAGCGAAGTGTTGTAGTATAAAATGCAGCACACGGTATCCCTTGCCCTGACGTTCTCTCTTTCACCAGCCATCAAGTTTCGTCCTGCGTTTGATTTTCCCTACCCAAACCCTCCCCTTTCCTCTTCAGAACATTCATCAACAGGACGAGACTGTCGGTGCCCAATCTCAACATAGCGTGAGAGAGAGAACGTTGAGAATAAAGTACTTTTCCAACTCTGTGTGCCCTAGAAAAAAAACATGGAGTTTGTTTAGGAAACACATACCAAACCGATAAAGCCTGCAAAAACTTTGTAGTTGCTATTACTGATGAGCTAAAATGTAATATTGCTGAAACAGTTAGGTCAGCACGTTTTATTGGAGTCATGGCAGATGGTACGACAGATGTGGGGACAAGAGAGGTAGAAGATGTGTATGTGAGATTTTTGGAGAATGGAGTGCCTGTGAGTAATTTGCAGGACTTAAGGAATGTCACAATGCTAAGGCAACTGGTGTTACAGAAGCTATCAGAGAAGTCTTGAATGAAATAGATGACAACTGGAAGTAAAAACTTGTTTGTCTGGGATCTGATGGGGCAAGTGTCACGATTGGAAATAATAACAGTGTCTATGTTCATCTGAAGACAGATGTTCCCAGTCTACTAAATATTCACTGTATTGCACATAAGCTTGAATTAGGATTTCAAGACACAATCAAAGATGTAAAACTTTTCCAAGATGCAAAGGAGATGCTGCAGGGTATTTGGAAATACCATAAGTATTCCTGCAAGGCTGTACGTGAAATCAAAGAGCTAGCAGACATGATGGATGAAACGGCATACAAAGCTGTAAAAGCTGATGGTTCTAGGTGGATTCCTCATTTAGACAGAGCCCTAAAAGTCTTACTGACTGAGAACTATAACTTAGTGGTTGCTCACTTTCAGGATGCCAGTCAAGCAAACGACAGCAGTGCTAAGATGCAGGGCACAGCTAGAAATTGTGGAAAGAAGTTAACAAGATACCTGTTTGTGAAATTCCTTCACCTTCTCCTTGACATTGTGCAGCAAGTTAGCAAGGTCTCTCTTGTGTTTCAAAGAGAAGAGGGTACAATTGCATGAACTCAAGATAAGGTAAATGCACTCAATGCTAGTCTGAAAGCCCTAAAGACAAGGCCAGGAGAACACCTGCGATCATTTAAAGGATCAGTTGGTGCTGATAACCGATTTAATGGCATCGTTTTGTCAAAGAAAGACACTGATGATGCCTCTTTCCTAACTACAAGAGATACACTAATTGATCTTGCAAAGCAGTAAATCAGCAGCAGATTTAGTAACCTCAATGACGATTCTGTTCGGAAGGCAGCAGCTTCCATAACAGAACCATTACTTTGGCCCAATGATAGAGCAGCCTTACTTGTGTATGGGGAAGATCACTTAGATTCTTTGATCAACCACTTTGACCATCTAATAACTGGGCCTACTGTTGGTTTTAATGAGCTCACTTACAACGATGAGTGGCTGGAGCTCAAGCTTCATTACCACCGAGGTGGATTAAGACTTTCTGCTAAGGAATTTTGGAAGGAACTGTTTACAAACCCTCATTATTCAGCAAGATTTCCCAATCTTCTGGTTCTCATTGAGCTGTGCCTTGTAATGCCAATTCAAGCAGCATGCTGTGAAAGGGGGAACTCTTGTCTAAACAGGATTATGACAGACTTTAGATCATCCTTTGATGTTCCACTGTGGATGCCTTCATGTTCATATCACTGAATGGGCCTGACCATGCTGAGTACAATGCAACTGGAGCTTTTGCAAGATGGCTTGATTCAGGGCAAAGGCTAAGGAGGCCAGAAACAATGGACACTTGAAGTTGTGTTTTTATGAGTAGGTAACAACTCTATTGAATCATGGGTGTCAGACTCTTTACTTTAGTGACTTACATGTATTTAATGTATGGCAATATCAGTGAAAGACAGATCAGAAAGAGTCAACACAAAAAATGTAACACATTTTTTTCAAGTTTATTGTCACTGTACTTTAATGTCTGACTCTTTATTAAATTGTGGGTTAGCCTGGTCTGTGTCTGCCACTCTTCTTTGACTCTCTGCCAATGATATTATGAAGTTTCATGATGACATCAATGAAATTTAATTGTAAAAAGATATTGCAAATAATATTGCCATGCTGCAGTCAGGAAGGAATACCACAGATTTACTCAGGACTAGTAAATTTTCAGTTCAACTAGTCCCAGGACCAGCGATTTAAAAAGTTAAGGTCGAGCACTGCAATACTTCTGAAATAATAGCCAAAAAATGTGTGAGCTTAAAATTGCCTCTCTCAATGTCAGGGGAATAGGAAATACCAACAAGAGAAGAGAGGCTGTCAATTGGCTCAGAACAAAACAATCATCTATCTATTTTCTACACGAAACACATTGTACTGAAGACAAAGCTAATCAATGGAGGGCTGAATGGGGCCATAGAGCACTTTGTAGTAGCCATCCAAGCAACTCGGCTGGAGTTTGCATTCTGTTTAATTAAAATTTAGAATGTCGGTGAGGATAAGGAGAGCTTTTAAAGAAAAATGAAAACGATTTTGCAACTTCAGATAAGGAAACTCTCGAAGAAGGCGAGGTATTATATAAAGATTTCTACTCCTCAAAAGCTGAAACTGACTCCAACTCTTTAGTTTCTGAGAGTTAAAGAAATTAAAATCTGAATTAGCCCATACCCTGATGAAACGACTCTCATACCAGACGGCTTGGAAAGATCTCTCACTGAAGCACTAAGGACCCTGGAAGGCTTTAGCAAAGTGCCAGGCCTCAGGCTAAATGCTAAAAAGACCAGAGCTCTGTGGATTGGTTCGTGTGCTGGAAGAGGTGAAAAACTCGTCCCAGAAAAAATTTTAACTGGCAAAAAACAAAAGTGAAGGCACCTAGAGTTTCGCTTTCCATAGATCCAAAACTGTTACTCCCAGCGTCTCTGGAAAAAAAAAATCCGCAACAATGATATGTTAGTGTTAATTTTTTTGTGTTAGTTTTCCGTCTTTTCTTTAATTGTAAGCATTGTGCTGTAAGTAGACTTGCTGCAGTGTATTTAACAAAGTGCTAAAACAACTCATATAAAGCGAGATTGATGAAGTTGAGTTTCATAAGCCTAAGAGAGTAAATGAGTCAGGGAGAATAACAAAAGAAAATAAGGAATGCAGCTATCCAATTGTCAAACCAGGAAAGTGATGTAAAAGATGAGATCAAGACACTGTATGATGCAACATTTGTGAAACTCTTTCAACAAGTCGAAAACGTGGGTGTTTGAGGGCTCACTAGAAACTCATTCCAAAGATCATTCCCCAAAGAACTGATTTACTTTTCCCAATACTACTCCTTCCGTACAAGAAAAATGCAACGACATTCACAAACATACTATGAGATTGGTGCAAGGTATAATCTCCACGCACCTGTGGCCGCCAAGTTGATAAGAAGTCAGAGATAATCAAGTCAAGCCATGAAATACCGCAGCAGTTAGCGATTGGTCTCGCTGCTCATCAGTTTGTAAGGAGTAAAGAGTTGGCAAACATGCTTTGTGGTTTTGGTATATCTGTTGAGTACAACAGACTTATGCATGTGGCGTCGCAAATAGAAGCTGGTGTCTCGCAGCAAATGGAGCACAACAATGGACTGTTTCTGCCTCCCACCATAGTTAAAGGAAGTGTGGTTTTCCGCTGACTGAGGAACAAAAGAAACAGAAAACGTTTTTCTCACATACGGCTGGGTTGGAGTGTGTGGGAGGTCTTCAGGTCACATGGCGTTTTGGGGTTCAGTTGTTTTTTAACGCCTTCCACCATTGTCTGACCTGAATTTCGCTCAGCGTTTTTAGTATTCCTTTCTTGGGTCTTGGCCGTTTTTTCTTGCTAGATTATTTGATGGCCAAGGACTGTAGCCATACAACCATAGTCAGAGCGGTTGGTCGGGGGAAAGGGATGAGATGCTGGAGATGATCGCGGTGATTCCTCCTGACTCTGTATACCTCCATTCTAGTTCGCGATCACACTCTCACTCCCTGTCCGGTCCTACAGAGTGGGCCAAAGAACTTCTAAAAGAACGGCAGGAAAATGCAGCCAAGCTTAAACGGCTTCAGGGCAAGTTGTCCAGCACAAAGTCATATACGAATCAGCAGCCTCATGCAGTGGTTCCCTACTTTCGCTTTGCTGGGAACAAGAGGCCCTGGAGGCTGATGAACATGAAGAATGTATGCATAAACTTATGGAAGGTAAGGTGTTACTTGTGGAGTGGAAGAAACATATTCTTCTTGCTGAGAAATATGGATGGGACACAGTCACTTGTTACCCCCCTGATCCACTTACCAGCGACTCAGATGACCAAAAGAAAATTCATAAAGCTATAAAAGAGAGCAAGCAATTGAGGGAGGAGAAGAGACAAAATTCTTCTTCTAAAGTTACAGAGCCAAAAGTAGTGATTTCGCATTCTTGGGACAGGAGGGTTAACCTTGATCAAAATAGCCCAAGTGCACTTTCGCCAATTGTGGCGGGAAAACAGAATCAGTCCTTGGATGGGGATTCCCGTTGTTTTTGTTGCTTCAAGCCGGGACACTTCACTAGAGACTGCTGGACCGCCAATGTCTTCAACAGAGCAGGATCAGCTGGACAAACGTCAAGTAATTACCGACAGCCAGCCCAGTAGTGTTTCATTCTACCAGATTGATGATTTTTTATACGCGGGGAAGGCAAGGCTGTAACGTTTTGGAGCCTGGCAGCATAAGGCAACTAACATTTATGGCTTTGGGTAACTGAGAAAAATTACTGGTTGCTTCGACAGTCACTCTTGTCTGTAGTTCAGTTATACAGTAAAGCAGGGGAAGGACTGTAACCTTTGGCTTGGGCATCATTGTTGATATGGTTGGGAGCTGTTTGCACTCCATTAACCATCTAACAGCTAGTTGCTTGTCAAGCTGTAGACCATTCAAGGTGGCATCGCTATTGCAGGAGATGGTCGCCATGATAGCATGGGGCACTCTGAAAAATTTGGGGTGTACACCATCTTCTGCTGTACCATCCCTATGGTAATACATTTTTTATTGGTGGACAATTTGTTATCATTGTTTATACGAGTTATTTTCCCTTGTGGCCAGGTTCGAGTCCCGGCCTCTATCATCTGGTTGCATACTTAGACACGAAACTTTACTCCACATTACCTCTTTTCACTTAGGTGTGGAAATGGGTACCAGTGATTATAATGCTGGAGATAACCCTGTAATTGACTAGTATGCTAACCAGGTGGAGAGTAGGCATTTTACTAGTTGCTTCATGCTACGGTAACCAGAGTTAAGTGGTGGCCTGATGGGCCACTTGACTGATAAATATACTTCACCTGCTTATTTACTCTGTTAATCAGTCACTGCCATAAATACCCTGTTATCTGGTCGTATACCCCACTCTGAAAATTCACAAACTTATGTCTATCTCTTTTATTAATTCTATTTCGTAAAGGAACGAAGCTGGTTATTGACCACCGGTACAGTCTGTGAATGCCTCTATGGCAACATTGGCAATTTACCCTGGGAGGATTGTTTCAAGATGAGGAAAGCAACATGCCACACAAGCCCAATCTACATCTGCCATGATAACAGTACCAGGCACTAGGGTGGTGAAAATTCTGTCATCAAAGATTGGATAAGAAATTTATTATAATGTATAAAACTTGAAATGGGATGTTACCAGAATATCTGAGATCAAGAGAATCCAGACTGCTAACATCTTGAATTTGAGAACGGGACTTTGAGCGTGACGCTCAACGAGTTTGCCTACAAATTCTAAATGTCTCTGAAGAGTCTCTTGGCCGAGACAAAACACCGAGTCAGACTAGCCACGAACAATTCACAAGTATTTGACAAGTTTTGTTGTTTGTGATAATTTGAATTCTTATCATTTAAGGAATACTGAAAACACACTAACTATTCCACAACCCCGAACTGATTTTTGAAGAAAAGTTTCTCATACAGTGGAGCTCAGTTGTGGAACAGTTTACCAATATAATTACGGCAAGCGACTTCCTTGAATGATTTTAAGACTAAATCGAGACACCACAGTTATAAGCCCCCCACTGAAAGGAAAGGTCCGCTTAAATAAGCTAGCTTATACAGATTTCAAAGTTTACTTGTCTCATCTGTAACTTACTCAAACTACCTACGTTTTCCAATACTTTTCATTTTTTTATCTGCTTTTGATTAACCTATTTCAATGGCATGGCCTTACATAAGTTATACGTATTCGTTATTTAAATGTAATGATCTGTCAGACTCGTCAAAAAAGTCCAAACAAGATGATACTTCTTGTTCAGAGCTGGACTGTGGTACTGCAGGTAGATACTCTACATCTTTTAACCTGTAGTTGAAGTCGTTTCTTCAAGAGAGTAATACTCGCTTCCCAAGCTTAACTGTCTTCCTCTTCCTTCTTTCTTTCCTTACTTTAGACCTACAGTGCGTAGGAGGAATTCAGAAAATTTATTCAACGAGACATAATTTTGGAAACCTTTTAAAATTTTTTACTGCGGGAAAAACAAACTTATAACTATGTAACCTAAAGTTTTTTAACTTAATAAAGTTATTTGTCATCCGAAGTCAGTCCTTTTAAAATAACAAAAACTTCATAAGTATCCTCTAACACTTAAAGAAATTGTGTTTGGCTACAAGACTGCACGCTAACCATACAATACTCGCATTTTAATATTTGTGCTTGAGATATGGAGTCAGAATAAACATGTGTTTGTAAGAGAGGAAACTGACATGTTCACGTTCCAAGTGTTGAGCAGTTATTTCTAATAGATGATTGTTAACTTCAAAACCTGACAAATTTGCAATTTAGTGTGAAATGTTTATAATCAGGTACTCAGTCAACATCACTGGACAGTGAAGCAAACAAATCGGTGAGTCTTCCCTCGACGCACCAGTGCCTGGAAGCAGTACTTGTGATAGTGGAGAAACCTTAAATAATGATGATTTTTCGAGGACACCAGTAATACTGTACAACTTTGATAGCATCATCTCCAATTCCAGAACACCTACGGAGTTTTCGGAGAAAATTGAGGTGCTCACTTTAACTCAAAAATATAACCTCTTGACAAGTAGTAAGAGCAACAAAAAGGAAAAATATTCCCCACTCAGTGCCTTGATGGCTGTAATCGTAGTTTTTGTTTAGTGGCAGGAACAACACCCCTGGATGATGCACAGCGACTCAGTTGATGGTGTTTTTAGTGCAGGTTGTGCTTCTTTCTGTTCTGACTCATCCAAGATCACTTTTCTCACCACGCTGTTTCGTGATTGAAACAAAAAAAAAGTATGGTAGTCAAAGAACATAAGCACTCTTCGTATCATCAAAGGGCAATGGAGCAAACTGATAATCTGAAACGATCTGTTATCGTTCATTTTCTTGTTTTTTCCTCTTGTTTCAGAAACAAGTTTTAGTCTCTTTTACTATGGTAGCCCAAAAGGATCAAACAAAAATCAATTTCTCAAAATACAAATCAATTCTACAAAACACAAATCAATTTTCCGTTACACGAATCAACTACCCAAAACAAAAATACTAATCAAAAGATTGGGCACTACTTGACCGTTTTTCCATGTGACTGATGCAGATGTGCCTTTTGCTTCAGATGGTTACTAAATCTTACTTTTTTTCCTCATAAAGCAATCATGTTTTGCAGCCATTGCACCAGTTAGCTAAAGGATACAGGAGTTTAATTTTTGCGTAAAATGTAGCAATCAAATACTAATGAGGCTATGCCAACTTTTAACACTTTCACGTAAAAGAAGAAAGATGAGAGGATTTCACATTTCAAGAAGAAGAGTAAGAAGAGGATTAATGAAAACAAAGCGCTGTCTGTGTCAATCAAGGACCAAACCTCTCATACAGACTCTGTAAAATGGCAGAGAGCAAAGAGATAATGAAGCTACAACTAGTTGCAAAAAGACTTGAGACACTGTAACATATTTGGCCTTAAATGAAGTTGCCGTGATCACGTGCTTTCCATTCCCCCTCCCCCCCTTATCAATGTTGTTAGCAATGCAAGATGACGCTCAAAATTTGGAGGAACAACTTTGTATGGAGGGGAGGGAGGGGGATACTGTCATGTCTCACAGATTTATGAGCGGCAGCAATTTGAAGTGGTAAAGGGCGATTTTTGGTTGGAGTGTCTCACTATTTTTGCAACTGGTTGTAGCAGTGACTATGGGTGAGCGCGCATTTCAGGCAGCTGCGCTGCATCTGTGGAACAAGCTCCCATTACAAACTTTTAAGAATTCTATTAAGACCTTTCTTTTTAAGAAATCATTTCAGTAGTGGTTCAATTCTATATAACCAACCAGAATTGTATTGTAAATCATTATATTTTTATTGATTAACATTGATTGTAATTAGAATTAGAGATGTTGTTAGTATTTTTGATTGTCAAGTGCTATTGATCTGTGTTTGTAAATAGCGCTCTATCAGTTATAAATTATTATTATTGCAGTAAAATCTTCTGGATGCCCAGATATCCTAAACAATGATTGGGCGGCCAGCCGTAGCCAATCAATGCAACGACCAAAGTCCTCACAATTAAAATCCCAACTCCTAATCATAAAAGATCCTAGTAATTAAATTCTAAAACTATTATTATTATTATTATTATTATTATTATTATTATTATTGTAATTGTTATTATTATTATTATTATTGTTATTTGTGAAGTTTGTTGTTACTGTTGGTGCAAGATGGGAATGAAATTTGCACAGCTCTCTTGGTGGCTAAAAACTGCTATATCCAGATGGGACCAAAGTTCACAAACTTAGAGAATCAGATCAGGCATTCACTTTACAAGGATAGATAACATTTTATCTTTGTTCTTGTTCAGACTACATTGATCATAGTCGCAAAGGTTTGGCTGACATTGTTTCCAATGGTGATGACAATGTGAATGAAAGTGAAAAGGATTTTGAAGAAAACAAGCCCACACAGCAAAAAATTAGCAAGTACCTCGATAATGTCCGTGTTAAATCAGTCCACCCTATTACATGTACAGCTACATGTACCACCACTAGTCTGTCTGATTTTTACACCACCGACAGTCTTTCTGGTTATTGTACCACAAGTGGTTTGCCTGTTTCACTTCCCATCATTTCCTTTTCTACATAATGTAGCACTGCTACAATGTATATGTAACACAGTGAATGATAATAATCTGAGCAATTCCATTTTCAGTGGCAGTAAGCCAACCATGCAGTTGTGGAACATCAAATTAACAACCATGCATTTGAAACACTGGGAAATATTTCCATGGCTTCCTGACAAGTAGCCTGCATGGAGACGTCTCCTATTTCCTTTGCTGCACTCGGAAAAGGGACATCTGCATAACAGCATCACTTATCGTGTTCTAGTATCACTCTGTTTTCCCGTGATCTTAGGAAAGAACTGTGATTGAATGCCTGACATTAGGTATTGTTTAAAAGAATTCTGAATGCTTACCATTGTAAACTGGTGTCATAATGCATGCAGAAATTATTCAGCTTAAAATTTATTTAGTGTGGTTTTCCAACCTTGTTAAAACATGAGAAATTGTTTGCTGTCTTTTTCGTCAGGTGAAAAGTGAGGCCACGGCAAGGCTACAGAATATTGAATGTCTAGAAGGAAATTCTTTCCTTACAGTTTGCAGTGCATCCAGCATCAAGTTACATCTGTAAAAAGTGCCTTCAAAAACTATAGAAGCAATGTGGACTTTGCACCAACTTGCAAACACTAGACGAGGAAATTCTCCATGATTAAGAAGAAAGTACAGACACTTGGAATTGATGCTTGAGTAACATTGGGTTCTCCTGAGAAACAAATTCTACTATAATGAGACAATTCAATTTCTTCTTTGCCAAGCAATCATAGCTTGCTGGTGCTTTCTTCAACTCCTGTCAAAACCACAAGTTCTACACACTCAACTCCAAACATTTCTCCTGTTAGACCTGCTATTATTGGGTGACCACCTCAAGAAGATTCCACAAATGAAAGTCCAATAGCTTTCAAATGGTGTACCCGGTTTTCCATCAATATTTTCAAAGGAAAGTTTATGACAATCTCACCGCTACCATATTTGTAAATTTGGGCCCAGGGCTCTCGCAGATGTCATCTTTCCACATGCAAAAACAGTGCACCTGCAAAGAAAAGGCCGACCAGGAAGGGATACTGAACTTCTTTCGCGTCATAGTATCATATCATATCATAGTGTCATAGTGTCATAGTATATGTTCGATAACGGGATTCAAAAGAGATCAGTTTCATCTTTTAATTTTTGAGACCCCGCTGTAATAGTGAAATTACTTGAGGAGGATATTGCTGGTTCCCTGTCATGCCATAATGCACCAGTCAATGTAAACCACGGCCCCCGACCCCCGGGACATAGCAGGGGAGTAACGGGGACATAGCCGTGGTGTAACGCCTTTGTAACGCTGTATTTCCCAGGGAGGACAGGGACAGTAACAAGTTGTCAAACTGAGCGGGGATTTTTAGCGGGGCTGTAACGCTAGCCAGAACAGGGATGGACCGGGCACAACACTCTGGAACGGCTTCAAAATGGCGTCGGGAAAGAAGGTTAATGTGTCTTACGTTCTTTTGTTTAATCTGTGCCTTTTGAAGTCATCCTTCGTTCACACAGCGAAAATATTTTCCAGAAGAAAACAGTGATCTCTCTTATGCTAATCTTTTCATGATATAGGTGTTGAATATTCATGACATAGGTGTTGATTTATAGTCTCCTCATCTGTTTGAATTATTCATATTTTCCACTCAAGTGAGCATGCCAACTGAGCGACCTTCAAAAGTGTTTATTCTGTTCCTGTAGGTCCTTTTCAAAGTTTGGAGTGAGGAGAGGTTGAAGAAAAAGTTCGTTGTGCCCGAAAACTATGCTGAACTTGTTTCAAAAGGTAAGCAATTTCTGTTTATTTATTTTTTTCTTAAGTTCATGGCGTGACAGAATGCTGCACCCGCAGATTATAAATATTTACACATTTAAATCTTCTCGTCCTTTGGCGATCGTCTTTGTTAACATATATTCAAATACTCGTTGGATGAGTTTTTTTCATAAATTATGAAGCTGTATGCCATATTAAAAAAAAAAACAACCGCGGCTTTTCTGTTCTTGTCGATTGTGTAACCGTCGCCTTCGATAGACCTTTTCACGGTTTCATATATACGTTTGAAATTGGAACAGCCGTTCACGGGAAATTGTTTATAAGCATTTGTATGAAATCTAAAAGTAAGGTTTCTCGCTTCCCAGCCAACCGATCTCCTTCAAATTTACTCGGTAAACTCTTTTAGCTAGTATCTTTAGTTTGCAATTCACAAAAATTTAAGAATGTCAACGGTCCTTATTTTATCGCGTATCAAACTCCCCATTTTCCCCATACCATACATTCACTGTATTAATTTTGCCGTGTTTGCCCCACCCCCCCCAAACAAGTTAATATTTTGCAGGTAGAGAAATATTAGAAAAGCTTGTAACAATTTTTAATAATAAATTACTGACTCGTATAAAAAAACATAGAATATTCAAATACAAGTGAAGACATGCAACGTTTAATAATATTCACTAAATTTTATTCACATCAGGAAAAGAAAGACTTGAGTTAAATTCAGAGGTTGAGATCCTCACTGAAGACGGCCCTTAGGTGGATGAAGATATCTCTGGGGAGCTTCCATCATCCACCATCTTCGCCATCAAAATCAAAGTTCCCACTTTAGATCATGAAGGCACAACGAATGAAGGCATTCAAACTATTCAGGAAGGTATTTTAACTAACTTATTTCTTCTTGTAACTATGTATTAAACATAGCAAAAACGATTTTTTTCGGTTTTAAAATTATGTATACTATATTAGAGAAAGGTAGATAAAATCCAGCAATGCCAGCATGATTTTATTTACGTTCGACCTGCATGACCAATGACCTCACGAGTAATGAGACAGTAGATGATATTGACAGGGAGGCCATTCAAATAAAATTGCACCAGATAAAAGCTTTCTCCATCTTTCTGTAAAAAAAAACATTGATTTTGGGTAGGGGGGATTTGTAAACGTCATTGTGCAAATGCCCAGGGGTACCCCGGAGTCAGCCCCCCTGGATGACCGCTGATAAGTGCATTAGTAGGAGCAAAGAAAAGTAACATATGAGCTACCGTAGTTGACATTATATTAAATGTGGGTGGACAGTAATGATGACTTATGGTATTTGATTACCTTTTCATGTAACATCTCAGGCTAGGGAAGCCCCACACAGTGGGGGAATTTGCAGACTTTGGTAGGGAGAAAGCTTTCCCAGGGTCAGATTAATTTGTCGATATTTAACTGGACAAGCAGCGTGAATAAGGATCGAGCTTGATTTGCAAAAGGCAAAAATAATTTATTGATACATTATAAAGTGAAGGTTGCTAAACTTATACAAATGTCAAGGACTATCAAACTAACGATTACTTAACAAAACATGACTGTTATATTAAACTTTGGCTGCAAACTGAGATTACAAAATGCCTAAACAGATGATAATGTCACAACCAAACATTGACTAAACTTGACATTATTTGTATACTAAGCCTATTTTTGCAATAGTTCTTGTAGCAGACAAACCAGCCTCTGCAATACTGGAAAATAATGTAACTTGTCGGAAAAAAGGTAACATGGAGTGACTGTGTAATTCTTGGGATGTTTGATATTTTAAATTCAAAATACAATGCACCCTCATTGTCATTGAGCAGTGGTCAAGTAACTACTGACCCTTGAAAGATCTTATTAAGTCTGAAAATATTATACTTCTTTTTGTTAACTGTGCATGCACAGCTTTGAAAAACCTGGCCCAATGAACTCCCTGCTGTTTTGCTTCTGGGATTTTTTATTGTCTTCAAAACCAATAAAAATTATTCCCGTAACGAAATGTTCTAGAGTCACTTCTAGTTTTTGTGGATTAAGTCAACTTGTAGAATGAGCATCTAATGGTTTGCAACTATGGTGTACTTAGTTCATTGTGAGACTTGCAAGTAACAAGCGGTCATGTTGAAATGCAGACCATGCAGACTGTGCAGACCATGCAGACTGAGTGTTATTTTTTTTACTTGTACCTTAATTTTTCTTGTGATTTTCTCATTTTTTAGCCATGGCCATTACAGGTACACATATTAATGTGTTTCGAGATTTTTTCGAAGGGCTGAAAATGGCACAAGTTGGGTATAATTGGAAAGGCACTGTGGCTCCCGTGTTGATAGAATAAAAAAGCGTCCAGATTTCCTTCCAAGAACCTCTGTAAATTTTGTTCTTGCATCGTGTTGTTGCAGAATGTAACTTGATACATGAGAAGGAATTTGGTTGCCTAGCACGTGTCAAAAATCTTGCCAGAGTTTTCAGCGTGGCAATTCCTTTCTAGGTCCGAACGACCGCTTCTGTCAGTTTTTATAACGTTAGTAGAAGTTTCAATCTTGCAAAAGATGCTATTTTGGCTTTATCCAAGCGAACGTACTGAATATAGAAATGCGTCAAGCGTTGCGGTACTCAGTAGACTCGCAGTGTTTACGTTTGTTGCGGGTAATCGATCGCTCACACTGGACCCGAATAAATTTTGCAAAATTGAAGTTTCCTGTTTTACCTCAAGTCTTTTACCAACGGAATTGCCTTGCATCTTTAAAGTCAACTGAACGACTACATTTTGAGGCCGGAGATAGTAAATGCTTGAGGTAGAGTGAGGGAAAGTTCATGGTAAGTCAGCAAATGTGCAAATCGGAACTGAAGCGCACTAGAGGAGCGAAGTCTGTTGAAAATTGTTTGGTGGATTTACTGATTTTATTCCGGGTCGTTATTTATTTGTTTATTCTATATGATCTTTTACCTACAAATACTGTTTAATTCTCAAACTACCTACCGAATCATCATTGGGGCAAGGGATAAATAAGAAAAGCGTTTACAAATATAAACAAACAAGTTCCCTTCACGGTCTACGCAGAGCTCGTTTCGCAAAGTACAGAAACTCTGCACTTCTGGTGATTTATTCCTCTTTTAGCTTCTCACACACAGAAATCTGTCTGTTGTAGTCTTGATATCTTTAATTCTACAGATTTATTCATCAGCTCGTTTCGTCTCGTTTCCCAAAATACTGCAAGCGTAGCAGCAAGCTAGCTCATGCATGCTAATGAGTCTGACTAGATGCACATCTGCAGATTTTTAGACACGTATACGTGTCCGCAGCAGACGCGTTTTACACGTACGTTTTGGTTCGCTTAATTCAATACAATACAATACAATACAATATTTATTTTCCCATATACACAACATTTACAGCACAAGATGGAAGAAATGAAGAAAGTTAAGGAAAGAAGATAAATGGCGAGAAAACCTGAAAGAAACCGCGTGGCTTATTACAAGTCAGGCTTCCTCACTTAAAATTCTGGCCTGCACTGTAACAAAGGAAGCGGGAAACTAGCTAGTAAAAGTATTTACTACTTTAATTAGTGTCTTACAAGAAAAATTAAGGTACAAGTAAAAAAAATAACACTCAGTCTGCACAGTCTACACGGTCTGCAGTCTGCATGGTCTGCGTTTCAACATGACCGAGTAACAAGGGCCCTTATAAATGGTAAAATAGATTTCTGTTTGTGAAGTTATTGATAACGATTCCAGTAGGGCATGTATTAAACTTAGAGGTAATCCGAATGTTGCAAGAAATTATTTGAAATGTTCTATTTTTTCAAAATGTTTGGTGGTAATTGTTGTATTGTTGTTGTCGATTTTTTTCTTGTTTTTGCTTTTCATATCAGCTGTCCAGAAAACGCTGTGTTTTGAGGGCGGTCAAATCATGGTTGGACCAGCTGTAATACAGGTACAAAACCTCCAAAAACAACAGTAACAATGAATATGTTGCAAAGATAGTACTTGCTCCACCATCATGAAAGACGTTGAACACTGTAGACAGTCGTGGTACATATTGACTTGACTTTTAATAATAATTAGTTTTAGTTTATTTTCCTTATCAAAGACATCCTTGACACACCTATGGTCATTTTAATGCCGTACCCATGCCAATTAAAAGAATCACAACTCTGTTCATCTTTTTATTCAGGATTCATTCAAACTTCGGGGGTGTTTTAATAATATTTTGAGATGGACTTGTTCCACTTTAATAAGTTGCAGCACCAACTCAATATTAAATAGTTTAAGACAGGAAAGTGTAAGTGTTGCTGTGAAGTGGATAGTGAAATTTTGATGTAAGGGACACCTTAAAAAGACTAACATTATACGCTGTTATTGTTACAGAACGACAGTTCCTTTTTAGTAATAAGCGAGGTTATAGAAAATCTTTTCTTACGTTGACAGTAAAAGCGAATTTTTTTGCTTTCAGGGCAGCATCAGGGGCATCTATTACCCAGACAATCACATAAGATCCTGACAAAGTTTGCAGGGAATCACAGATATATCAGCTCAAGCCTGATGATAAGTTACTTGATTATCACAAAGCTATAATTGAAGCTGCGTTTGATATTGCTCTGAAGAATCCAACTTTGCTGTGCTCTAAATTGGAATTGCTAGGAAGTCGGCCTGAACAAGAGCGTACTAGCCAAGATTTTAGACAGAAGAGGATAGAGCAGTTGCAAGAAGACTTAAGAGATGTTGACATACAAGTTAGTTACACAGCTAAGCAACATGAACGATGTGCTAATGTAAAGGAGTTCAGCAAAGCACTTGATGTTTCAAAGGAGTTGGATGAACTGAGAAAAAAAGAAAACACTTAGAGGAATTGACTTTACTACAGTGAAAAGAGTCTGTTACAAAGCAAGTAAAGAAGTGCAGAGACAGTAAAAAAGAAGGTGAGGCTGCACCACAAGCTGCCTTACGTCAGTTTCTGAAACCGGTTGGAAGTGTTGAAGAATTGGCAAAAGGGCGGAACAAAGAAGCCATTGAGACTGAAAAGGCTACAGTGGAAGTTGACAACAAAGATGTCACAGAGATTGAAAACGCTACAATGGCAGTTGACGACCAAGAAGTCACAGAGATTGAAAAGGTATTAAGGGAGGCTGGGGAAATGGCTGCAGCCCGTGGCCAAGCTACAGAACAATAAAAGAGAATTCAAGACCCAGTTGTTGCACGAGACTGTGATGACATAAGAAAGCTTGAGGCCAACAAAGAGGGACATTTGAAAGAAAACTGTGAGGATTTTTAGTTTTCCCCACTGATTTACAACAGAACAGCCAGTGCAAATGTGAACCAGTAGAGGTTGTTGGAGCTATAAACGAGGGAACATTTGTTAAGTTTGTGAGAAATGTTCGTTTAAACCTCAGTGATCAGAACACAAGCTCACAGGATGATCAGTTGCGTTTCTCACGTATGACAGCTGTCTCTTTAGAAGAGTATAAAAGGTATCGAGCACTAGGTATCACAAAGAACAGTGTGTGGGGCTAGAAACATTTTTTGTTGTCAATTAAATGTTTAAATTAATAGTCAACCGTGTGAACTACAGATGAATGAAAAATCTTTCCGAAAAACTTATGTCCTTAGGTTTTGATGTTGTAAGCATGGAGCTACCAGCAGGCTTAGCCATTGAGTGGCGAATGACTTTAAAATTTTAAATTTATATCAAGTCCAAAGCCATCTAATATTTACCTTGAATTGATGCTATTCCACGTGACTACTGAGATCATTTTCCGCATATGTTTCCAACCAATCTTTGACGTCGAACATGAACTTTAACAGGGACATGAGGATGGCTGGCGTATAGCTTTTACCTATTTCCTTGAGCAAATCTGGCAGTGTCAAAACATTTAACTTTAACAGTCGACGAGAAATGTAAGAGAATAGCTGGTCCATGTCTTCGTGCATGTGGCCTACCATTATAAAACAAAGTTTGATCTAAAATAAAAAAGAGAATAAACCAAATTACTTCAGTAAGAACTAAAATTTATAAACTTGAGTACCTGACAAGGGAAGGTTGATTAGTATCTTCAATGGGACGAAATATAAAACTGAAGGTTCTATCAATTAAAAAAAATGCCAGAGTATTGCTGTGTTTTCTGTTCTGGCTAACGAAATCTGCAGCAACTATGAAAATGAAGAGTGGTACAGCTTGAACTTTCAAGGAATGGAGACTAAATTGGGAAATTTAGAGATCAATTATTAGCATTTACCTTCTTAAAAATATCTAACTCCACGAGGAGGGCGAGAAAGGTTAAAATATAACGATTCTTGCACTCGCTCCAACAGTTGTCCATTTGAAGCTACAATGTAGGTGGCAGATGGCCCATCTAGACAAATTAAAATTGAACAAAGAAGTCAGTTGTGGACGAATGCCATTAAGCAAATAAGTGATTAAGCAAGTTAATTTAAGTGCAAAGCTAGAATATCTCAAAAATGGCTCAAAATTCGTTCTAGGGTAGAGAGGGGAAAACCAGAGTACCCAGAGAAAAACCTCTTGGAGTAACAACAACATCCAGACAAAAATAACATACAAAATAAATCCACTAATGATGCGGAATCAGGGAATTGAACCAGGGCCACACTAGTGGGAGGCAAGTGCTTTCAGCACTGTACCATCCCTACTCCCCTACAATTATTTCACTTTCGTTGATGTGTCACAAAAACTTTAGTTATGTTTGTTTTAACCTTTCAAACTTCAGATATTAAAGCATAAAGTATCCATAGCAACAGGTGGAGAAGGACATTTATGGTAAGGTTTGAATCGTGGGGCCACTGGCACAAGTCAAGGAAGGCAGCACCGGCAGACCTCTGGTTCGCCAGGAACCCTGTTATGTGGATCTCTAAGTGCCAGGCGCTTCCATCAACCTGAAATTAAACCAATAAAGTCGGTTTGTTGAAGGCTCATTTCAAGAGCTAAATGATGTATTTATTACAATTATAACTACCCTTCAACTGGCTTTAAAAATAACCAAGTTGGCTACATCACGAGAATGTAATGAAGTCAAATTATATGCTACAAGAGAACCTGATAACCTTTTTTTTGTTTGTTTAAGCTATTTTTTCAGTCTCCCAATAAACGCTAGTTTAACCAAGACTGCAGGATAAAAGATTGAAGTTAAAAGGTTAATAAAAGGAAATGGTATACCTACATGCAAATGAAAATCATTCATTGTAAGTCACAATTTAACTTATACAATTTAGCCAGAAATTTACTTTCCAGAAGTTCACGACTTTCTTTCAATCTCCCTAGAAAATTTGGTAAAGTTGGTTTGAACGTTCGGAGAGCAAACTCCAATACATTTTTAAATAATAGCATATGTTTACTTCTCCAATGGTGGGAAGGCCTGAATCGTGAACTCTTGATTTCGCTGAAATAATAGTTTAGCTGTTTACCTTAGTGTTTGTGGTGAAGTGCAGCAAATTGTGTTTGCCCTAATCCATACCACCAAGGATGATGAACAAGTACTTCTCTGGGTTGGACTTCGCTTGCAACCCATGCTTATAGTATTTGTTTCTTTCCGCCCTGTAGATTAGTAAGTACGTAATTAGAATAACCTCTTCTAATTAGAATAACCCGCTTCCATAAAAGTTCAAAACTCGTCATGATTGTCAATGCAATCTAGCCCCAAGTTAAGTTTTGGGTCATCCCATTTCAGGAAAAATTGTTTGAATTACGTTTTTTTTATGTATCCTTCCCACTTTACCTTTTTGATATGGATTACATGCTCCCTGTTGATGTTGTTATCTCCCATTACTTTAATTAAATCAATGCAATATGTGAAGCACATTTTGTTCACGTCATACTTACAATTGCTGCGTGAGGTGTATTCTCCTCATAAAACCGAGCTCAATCCTTCTCTCAGCTGAAGTACCTGGTCTCAAAAGGCGTTCTTTAATGTGCACACATGTTGCACATTTACTGAACCTGCTTTGCTGTTAAAAAAAAATAAAAAATAAAAGCGAAAAATGCATTATTGTTATTTCAATTTCAATTCTTAAGCATCTTAAGGAAGTAAGGTAAATGGATATAATAATCATTTAACAATTATTCACCAAAGTGGAGGTGAATAGTGATGGATATTTCCCTGAGCTGCTTCATCACTTTCACCAACACTGAGGTGAATAATTGTTTTAGTATATACCATACAAGCTGAGTAAGAAGTGGACCAAAAATTACTTTATTTTTGACAATATACCAACAAATGGTGGGCAATTTTAAAATCCTGCGCGCCGCACAGTAAGCGATTTCTTATTGTAAAAAGTTCTGTCTCACTTTATTGTGCACAAAACTTCTGGAGGCACTTGTTTAGTTGCTACGTGACTTTTCTTCGATTGTTGTGTGAAATTTGTCCGCTTGTTGAAACCATGCTGCAAAACATTAGATGTTTCATTGTTTACATTGTAATTATAGTGCTCGACAGTTTTCATAAACAATGCATTGTATTTTTATTTTTTGCCTTAGAATATGAGGTTTGAAAGGTTAAATAACTTACCATGTAATGCCGCCAAACCAAACTTTGTTGCCATTTTTGTATTTCTTAAGTGACTGTGCGAAACGGGAAGCCATCTTGTTTCTCTTCCGCTGCTCGGAGGTGAATAGTACTTGGCTAATCACCTCCGAGCTAGCCAATCAGCGCGCGCGAAAAGCACTATTCACTTGTCTGGTATATACTAAACCTAAATTATTTTGCCTTTGCAGACGAGCTGTCTCCTAAACGTTGCTAAATTATTTATAATTGATCAGTTCGTCGACCATTGACGATAGCCATCAATTCATAGCTAAGGCTTGCAAAGGAATATGCAGAAGAGGCCACGATGCAGTGATAGTGTTCTGCATCAATCAGTTTTGCAAGTTACTATCCTCTTTATCAAATAAGCTTTAGCCATATCCAGAATAAAATATGTTTCTACCAGCATTATCCCTTTCCCCTATAAAGGGGGAAATGAGTAAAATGGTGGTGTCCTGGGCTCAATTATTGTTCTAACCGTCAGTTTCATGGGTGGAGACAATTTCATCTCCATTATAGCGTACAAAGATATGGATTATTAGAAAGTAATGTATCCTGGGCTACCAAATCTAGCCTGAAAACAGGCTCCCAATAAAATGCGTGTGTAATACATGGTATTATTTCCACCAACCTTTGGGATTATTAAGTTTTTCTGAAATGTTTTTTCCACATTCCATACACAAAAGAAGTACGCATTAACGTAGGCTTCCCAGCCATCTGCTCCCAGTACAGCTGGAACATGGCTGTCTTTGAAAGGCATGAGGGAAGGGTTTTTGTGGCACAGTTGGGCATGTGGTCCGCATTTTTTTCAAAATTTTTGAACCACTCCAACGCTAGAGTGTATGCAACAGAACAACCTCTTCTGTCGTGCTTCTTGGTGTTTGCTTCCACATTTTCTCTCGCTTGTTTTGCCCTCTCGTAATAGCTGAAATGGAAAAAGGAAGACTTTTTTGGGATCTTATATATAAATATTAGCAGAGTACATTTCATTAAAAACTAATTAATAATTCATAAGCCCATTGACCTATCAAATGGTCGATAAAACATCATGTGTAAAACGCGATAAAACCTCCTCCTTATTAAAATGCAGTGTTTAATGTTTTTCTCGTATGCTAATTTCCAAAGTTCACAAATGCATTGTTGTTGTGAACTCTTTTGACACATGCCTTCCCAGGTATGTTTTTGAAGCCGTTCAAAAAACTTGTAGCATGTGTTTTATCGGGTATAAAACCACTCGCCTGTGGCTCGTGATTTTAAATCTCGATAAAACACTGCAGCTTGTGTTTTAAACATTACTTAAACTATTCTTCCCTTTTTAGTACATTTTATACAAAAATATCTCAAAGCATTTGAGAATAATCGGAAATTGGTCAGTTCTCCATTCCGAAGTTACCAATGCTACTCTTGTGAAGTACATCTGCTGATTGTGATGTCTACTCTACAGAACTGACAAGATTTACACTACCAGCTTCAACTAGCATTTACCGTTGGAGGATACTGTATGGCTGTGTGATAAGAAATCAGTCGTTTTTAGGGGACTGGGGGGTAATACGAGTCCCCTAAAAACCACTGCATGGGAGGCTAATAAAACACAATCCCTAAGAAACAGGTTGGTGAGCAGTCGGTATGCCACAGAGGCGCTTATTTTTAAACTCAGTTCAATTTTGGTTTTCTATTTGTATCCATAATTGTTTGTGTGTTTATTTCTGAATAGACATCGAATATTCTTTCTTCTTTTCCCTTTGACTCTTTCTTTTATAAATTAATCACTAGCATGACATTTCTGTTTTACCGTTATCCCGTTATGATTTAAGGTGAAATAACAAGGAAATTCTTCTGAGCACCCCAAAGCGTCTCACAAAAGCTACCATGGGGGATCGATCCTTCATGGTGGCCATGCTACGGCTTTGGAACAGTTTTCCAGCATGCATTTAAGATCTGCTTGCACCACAAGTGATTTTAAACAGAAACTTAAGACATTTTTATTCAGTAAGGCATTTTCTCAGTCAAATTAGTTTATAATTAGCCTTTTAGCTTTATATAGTTTTCTGTAAATTACTTTTCTTGCAGCCGTTGTAAATATTGCCATCTTATAGCAAATTGTAAATACTGTAGTTTTTGTCTTTTTATTTCACAGTTATTGTAATGTTAACGGGTTCTTATTATTTTTATTTATTACCATTTTTTTTCTTTTAGACTTTATTGTAATGTCTATAATGCGCATTTCATTATTTTTATAGAAAATGCGCAATATAAATATGAAATATTATTATTATTATTATGGCTTAAGGTTATTGTACAGACGATATAAACCCTCTATAGGATTTTTTTTTACTTAGAATGGTTGTCCCACACATTAGTACGATTAAGGCTTTCTAAGTAGAAAAATATTACTGACCAATACGCGCCTCTTTGTGATACGTGGAAGACCTTAGACCTCGCTAGGGATATGCCATAAACTATACACCATGCCTTAGTACAACAAGGTACACAGTCAACAATGAACGGGCCCCTTCAAGACTGTCGCTTACCAAATGGCATTTGTTAGTAGTAGTAAAGTAAACGTGGCGTTTCTCCTCCACACCTGATGGAGGTATCTCCACTTAACAGCTGCTTTCACAGCATTTAGAGTCCAGATCACGCACTATTTTAGCCGTGTCTGTTTTGGGTAAGCGAGATATCTTGTTTTTGGAGGTTAGGTCAAGGAAACAAATAATTTGAAATTAATACGTAATTTAAATAAATTCACTAAAAAAAAAGTATATTATAGTCGTCTTGATAACATATGATAGTATTCCATCACATTTATTTCAGTATATACCTTCTCCCGTTTTTATGTTGTCTGCATCATCCTTTTGAGAAAAAAAACTTAAAACCTAACGATGAATGAGATGCACGCCAATTATTAAGCGTAGAATACTTATGAATGTATAATGTGATTAAGGGAAGCCAACATAGTATTAAATGAGACAAGCACACGATTACTAAGCATACTATACTTATGCATGTATGTGATTGAAGGCAGCCAACACAGAGTTGAATGAGACGCGCACACAATTATTAAGCGTATGATACTTATGTGTGTGTAATGTCATTAAAGGCAGGCAACACAGAGTTGGATGTTAAAGGATAGGAAAACAGGGAAAACCCCACTTATGCTTGGACCAATGTTGCTTCATCAAAGAGGGACCTTCGACACTTACAACGTCCTTCTTTCAAACCTAGTGGGGCTTGAAAAAGGGGTCTCCTTATTTCTTGCCTTTGGAAAATATGGAGAAGAAGCACTCATCCAAGCATTGAGCAGATCTTTCTATTATGCTCTTCATGTCAAATGCTTTGGACACTTTGAAGGCATCTGCAAAGAGCAATTGAAATCAGTTCCCCAGGAAGTTCAAGCAAAGTCCTTAACAAAAAAAACGGCTGGCAGACGAAAATATTTATTACATCCCTGATTATCCTTATGTCGATCCCATACCTTATCCATTATGTGTACCGAAAAAACAATTATATCTGAAAATGTCACAGTAACTACTCAAAATTAATAAACACGCAATATTGAACAAGGATTTTTAAGGACATAATCATAGAGACAACTATATCCTACAGGATTTGAACTGTTATAGTATCATTCAGAAAAGAGATTCTTTTCAGTAGTTTGTCAGATGTTCATTCAATTATGTGCACAGATGCTGAAGACAGGCAGTCTATAACGTGACAGAAGCTGATATTCATCGGCTATTGTAAGTTACAGTCAGCACCGCTTTTATTTGACGGAAACTACAACCATTGAATGAAAAAAAAAACGATGACACAAGTCACGTAATCAAAACTTAGCAGCCATCATTACAGAGGACTACAGACTGTCTCGTGCAAACCTTCTTGTCAGCATTGAAGCATTAGTAATAGTTAAACGAGGACACTTGATCAAATTGAAAACAAAAGTGACCACCCTAAAATATATATTTAGCCAAGCCTAAAAGCGGAGCTCCACAATGGTTATTTTTTATTTTTAAATTTGCACAAGACATCACAGTTAGCAGACGTTCCAAAGTTCGCTCCCACCAAAACTCAACAGAGGAGGGTGACCTTGAGTTTGTGACCCTTTCACAAGTAAGGGAACTGATTAAATTACAAGAGTCTACTATATCTGCAATGTTTCGTGTGCACAAGGAGGTGACAAACAAGCATATTGATGTTATTCTTGAGAAGATCAGTGATCTACGGCAAACCCTTGAATTCATGTAAGCTGAAGTGAAAGACTTGAAAGGTGGGAAGATCGAGCAAGCAAGTGGAAATGTATGGTGGCCCATCGCTGCCATAGGCATTTTTACCTTTTATGTATATTGTTTAGATTGATCTTCGTTTTCTTTTCACTTTCAATACAAAG
This sequence comes from Pavona decussata, assembly GCF_977016875.1. Taxonomy (NCBI): domain Eukaryota; kingdom Metazoa; phylum Cnidaria; class Anthozoa; order Scleractinia; family Agariciidae; genus Pavona; species Pavona decussata. The sequence goes on along the minus strand of NW_028145437.1, from coordinate 670,871 downwards.
TCATTTGCAATCGAAAATGATTTCCAAAAAGATTTACATTTGCAAAATCATTTGCAAAGGAAAATGATTTTAAAAATAATTCATTTGCAAAATCATTTGCAGACGAAAATTATTTTAAAAAATAATTCATTAGCAAAATCATTTGCAGACGAAAATGATTTTAAAAAATATTTACATTTTCAAAATCATTTGCAGACGAAAATGATTTTAAAAATAATTCATTTGCAAAATCATTTGCAAACGAAAATGATTTAAAAAATAATTCATTTGCAAATCATTTGCAAACGAAAATGATTTTAAAGAATATTTACATTTGCAAAATCATTTGCAGACGAAAATGATTTTAAAAAATATTTACATTTGCAAAATCATTTGCAAACGAAAATGATTTTTTAAAAAAATTCATTTGCAAAATCATTTGCAGACGAAAATGATTTTAAAAGATATTTACATTTGCAAAATCATTTGCAAAATCATTTAAAAACGAAAATGATTTTAAAAATGTAGCAGCCCATTGCTGCCATAGCCCATGGTGCATTAGGATTCCTGCTCTTCGAGGAGACTAGGTTCTAGTACGTTTACAAAATGGCAGCTCGTGCACCCAAGAATGATAGTGCGAAGAAATCACACGATTCTCAAGGTATGGTTCTTTTGATCAGGATAATCTTTGCTTTTCATGTGTGTTTTTTTGCTCCCAGAAAAACATACGAAATATATACCAATGAAACGAACACGAGAGAACTCAATCAAGCTCATCTGAAATCGTCCCCTTAATGCCGCCCCTTGTGTTATTAGCGTAAGCTGCCCAAGGAGTACTCAATCAAAATATGTATGCTTTGAACAAAATTTGATACAGTTAGAAGTCTTAGATTTAGATCCCCCTTTCTCTCTGAGAGTAACAAGTAGCTTGAGCCCGAGTCAAGTTCGAGCCACGAGTCAACCTCGAGCCAACCATGCTCTCTATCTAAATTAGAATGTGCACTTTTTGGTAGCATCTTAGCCTGCTTGAAAAATTCTAACTAAGATAAGCAATGTACCACAGCGTTTTAGTCATCTTACGAGTTCAAGCGTTGTCAAGTTTGACTTTAGAGAGAAATGGTTCTTCATCACCTGTGAAACCATATAAAATTTTCATTCGTGATTGATATTCCCTCTTCACCACTCTGTATCCAACTACCGTAAAATTAAAAAATGATGCCCTGGGGCTATATCGTTTTAAAGAGCATTTGCAAGGGCTTATGATTAGCAGAAAATGTGTCAGGATGTTTCTTTTCATTTGAAGATGGTAAGCCTATAGATTTTTTTAGTGTGGATGGTGGGAGTAGCTTATTGGTTAATTCCAGAAAATATCCATACATACCCCCCTCCCCCTAGCCAAGCAAGGACCCCCCTGTAATCAGACTTCCAAACTCGTAACTCCCCTCCTACCCTTCAGATTTTCTAAAAACCTACTGTGGGGTAGGTACAGCTATTTTATAGAATTTTGTTAATTTTACAGTTTACAAGTAGTGTCTTAAATTATCATTTTTATTTAGTCCTTGAAGCTTTGATATTTAGTATGGAGATCGGGGAAAAAACAACCAGAAATGCCCAACCTGTGATTACAGTCAGTTACTGTTTTCCAGGTTAAATGTTTTTGCAAGCTTTGCACATGCTTGTTACATTTGTCTGCCTATTTTTTGTGATGTCGCAACTGTAGCTAATAGTATTTCTTGTGGGCCTGGAGGGCTTTTCCCAAGGAACTTTAAAGCGCCTGCATAGGAGGTTACTGGAGAGCCTGTTCAAAGACTATTCTATTTCCCTTTTCTAGGTTTAGAATGACACATCAATCTTCCTTTTATATAAGGTTTACCAGTTACAGATGAGCAACTGCAAGAGGCAGCTGAACATTCTGGAGTGCTTGACATGACTTCCTTGAACCCCAGTTTAGAGCAAAGTGTGAACAGTTCATCCCCAATGTTCATGATGTTCAAACAACTGATTGGGGTGGATGCGTTTTTGTATTTGAAAGACAGATTCAGTGGAGAGTAGTGGCAACTTTAGGTTCCATAGCACTGTCTTCTAACAGTGAAAATACTGGTAGACCATCCTGGCATACAAAGTTTGCAAATAGCCAGTGGGATGGGAGTACATAGAGTGGATTTGACATGACCGTTGCGAGTAATTTGCAATTACTCCTATTCAGAAATAGTGTAATTACATGTACTGTGGTTTCAGTACAGTCACATGAAAACCGCTCTAACATTGTTAATAAAACAACATTCTAAATAAATGATGAACATTGTGAGAAATACCAGTAGTACTTGGAGGCAGAAAGTTTCCCAGATGTAGTTTTTTTTTCTGTTTTCGTTTATAACATTTTCTGTAATACAGTTGTAGTTTGAACAAGCGTAAATATGGCTTTCTTTAGAGTTGTGAACTCTAGATATTTTTTCAGACCAATATTTGTACGGGAATCATGTTGCATTGAACAATTAGCCAAGAAATGCTACTTTCCAAATGCTGGCACAACAAACATTTGACTGATTTGCTTAACCAAAGCTTTCCTGTCACAAAAATGAAATTTGCTGGGACAACTTGCAATACAGTGTAACCTTTATATAACAGACACGCTCACCCTTGTGTAGAGATGTCCACACAAGCGGGGTGTCCATGGAAAACAAATTGTGTCACGCCACAATTTAAGCTACAAGGCTTGTTTATATAACCTTTTAAAGTTTAAAGACTGTATTTTCTGCTAGAAGGTTTCATTTCTGTGTAAGTTTTTTTTGGTGAAGAGGTGATAGGGTTACTGCAAAAATATTCATGCAGGTGAAAATGAGAGGAAAATTTTCTTGAACAGCAACAACTAGGTAGACACTCCGTAGTTCTTGGTGGGACTGCAGAAAGCCCCTCTCACTTTTCATATATTTTCTGTATTCAACCCCACCCAACATTTTCATGATACATTTGCTTCTCACTCATGAGATGTATTTTCAACACTCAACCAATTTGTATCTCCCCATGTCATGTAATATCCTCTATTTTCTGGTATCTCAAAAATAATATCAAATCAATTAACAACTTCTCTTTAGCATTGGCATTGCTAGCACTAATCACAAATCGTTTTGTGTCTGTGGTTGTTGCTTTAACTGGCCGCTTTCGTTTCGCCCCAGACTTTCGGCTTCGCTCACTTCCATCATCTTCTTCAGTTTCGTCAATAAACCGGATGTATATCACTTTTGTATCAGGAAGCTGATCGACCGAGTTACAGGATGGTCCAAGCTCGCCAACCAATACGTCGCAATCATAGACGTACTCATCAGTTTGGTCTCCGGAAAAATGCTGCCTGCATGCAGCATTCAGGTTGTCCAGAGTGAAATCTTCGTACTCCTATGGTACAAACTCACGGGCGCCCTGGCTGGCGTATTTTTGAGCCTTACCCGAATCTTCGGAGCTTAGCCTCTGTACTATCATGGAGCGTCTTTCTAAAACCAGATTTTTAGCTTTTCCATACTGTTTTTGAGCCATATTTTTCTGATAATTCTTCCAAGGTGCACAAGCCGCCATTTTGTAAACTACCAGAACCGACATTAGAACCTAGTCTCCTCGTAGAGCAGGAATCGCAATGCACCATGGGCTATGGCAGCAATGGGCTGCTACATTTTTAAAATCATTTTCATTTTCATATGATTTTGCAAATGAATTTTTTTTAAATCATTTTCGTTTGCAAATGATTTTGCAAATGTAAATATTTTTTAAAATCATTTTCGTTTGCAAATGATTTTGCAAATGTAAATATTTTTTAAAATCATTTTCGTCTGCAAATGATTTTGCAAATGTAAATATTTTTTAAAATCATTTTCGTTTGCAAATGATTTTGCAAATGTATATATTTTTTAAAATCATTTTCGTCTGCAAATGATTTTGCAAATGTAAATATTTTCTAAAATCATTTTCGTTTGCAAATGATTTTGCAAATGAATTACTTTTTAAATCATTTTCCTCTGCAAATGATTTTGCAAATGTAAATATTTTTTAAAATCATTTTCGTTTGCAAATGATTTTGCAAATGAATTACTTTTTAAATCATTTTCGTTTGCAAATGATTTTGCAAATGAATTATTTTTTAAATCATTTTCGTTTGCAAATGATTTTGCAAATGAATTATTTTTTAAAATCATTTTCGTCTGCAAATGATTTTGCAAATGTATATCTTTTTGGAAATCATTTTCGTTTGCAAATGACTTTGTAATGAAAGTGAAAAGAAAACGAAGATCAATCTAAAAAATATACATAAAAGGTAAAAATGCCCATGGCAGCGATGGGCCACCATAGAAATGCAACTCCCAGCGACTCATGAACACAACTGGATGATCTTGAGAATGAGATTGCAGATCTACAAGATAAAATTGATGACATAGAAAACAGGTCACAGCGGAAAAAGATTTCTTTTGATCTACTTAGATTCTCAAAGGTTGGAGTAAACTGGGCGTCCAAGTTGAGGGAATATCAAAAAAATTTTAAACGAGGAACCCATGGATGTGCTCGGTAGGCAATCCCTCTTTGAAGTGTTTTATTGTTGGGAGTCCAATGCCTTAACTCAGATGGTGGAGGGTGGAAAAACCTACAAACAAAGTAGTTCTTGTGCGACTAATAATAAATCATAAGGAGTCCGACTATTTGAAGCGCGCTGACCAATCTTGCCGCTTTCGCTCTAAAGCAATAACTTCAAACAACATTTGGGATAAAAGGTACATCCGAAGAAAGATAAAAGGCAATCCCCCATCTATATACAAAGTTAGAGAAACAGTACTGATTAGATATCCATTTTTCCGGAAAAGTTGGGATGCTCCCAGAAAAAGATTTGTTTTGGAGGGAAAATTTTGAAACGAAACCTTCCAACTGGGAAATACAAGATAACTTTTGAATCCCCCAAAACCCAACAGCCGTGCACCCAACGGGTGTCAGTAGAGGAAATAACTAGCCTAACGGCCAGGAAGGAGAAACGTAAAAGACCAGCTGCACGAGGACATTTGACTCAGTCAAATCAAGATAAACAGAAGGACACTAAGAAATCGGACCATCGAAAAGTTTTGCATTGTTATGACAACACAGGATTATTATCAACCATTCCTCGATCGATCAAGGTTACGAAGTTTCTTTCAACCCAGCCAGTGATGGTAACTGCCAGTTTGCAGCTTTAAGTTGGTTTCTTCAACATCTTGGCATATTGCATTCGGAAGAAACTCTGCGGAAGGAAATTGTTGATTATCTCAACAATAATCCACTTGCCCAAGACCGTTTTCACTTTTTTCAGCTATTTGTTCGGGGTTCCGTGGTCTTAGCAAATATGAGCCACAAAGGTGCTTATGGTGACCATATTAGCCTACAGGCAATGGGAAATGTTTATAATGAAAAGCTGGTCGTTATATCTTCGTTAGGGCCAGACGTACAAAAAATAATTTCCCCACAAAATTCTAAACCCATTGCTCCATTCACATTGGCACATTTCCCTGAAAATGACGGCATTCAAAATGTCTGTCTAAGAGTTCCAGATTACACCGTGCAGACCAAAGTAAATTGTGTGGAAAAGGATCTAGATAACATTTTAAAGCAGCACGATTTTAATCCCAATGATGAAAACATTTTAGAGAGCCACGCATATAAAAATGGGGTGATTTCCCAGGGTCATGCGGTTGAAGAGATCAGTGGAAATTAAGAGTCTCAAGAAAAAATGGTCGTATCCGTCAGCAACAAAACTGATGATGAGTATGCTGTAGACAATGGCATCTGGGGCAATGCAGATCAAAATGGAAACGCAAACGAATGTGACGAGATTTCAGAAGATCACGTGGATGAAGATATCCGCCCAGGAAACTTGATCATAAATGCTATAAACGATGGCGATGGAATTTGTTTCATAGAAAGTCTTCCAATTGAAGTTCTAAGCTTTATTGTTGACTTTCCATTAACGCGAAAGTCCCAGAATCACTGTTGCTACATACAACAGTTTATGTGCTCTCAACACCCATTTCAGAAGACTAGTTACACCACACATTCAGAGGCTACCGAAAATAAGTTATGACAGAGATATTTAAATTGGATATCACAGTATGAGGGAGATTTGCAGGAACTGGGGAAGAGGAAGTGGGCTGGTTTTAGCTCTTAAGGCCATAATAGACAGTCCACAATGGATTCATGCATGGGTATGACTTCTTTACACTGGAACAGGCTCTTGGTTTTACATAAGGGCTATCAAATGGAGAAATAAAAACAAGAATTGAACCCAATATAGGATAATTACTAAGGACCTTATCGTAATTGAAGTTTTCACTTTTTTAAGACTACCAAGAAATGATTTTCACGTTAATCAGGTCATTATATTGTTCATGTTTGTTCTGTTTCGATGCTACATGAAGAAAGTTCAATTCATATTTCATATTTATACATTTCAAATGACCTATAGTTATTCTTAATGATCGGTAATTAATTACAGTACTTACAGATTTTGTTCCAATATAAGATTTGTTTCTGATTCTTTGTTACAGACTATTACTGTTAACAATAAAAAGTGCAAAAACTAGCTTATGCAGAGGAACATATTTAAAATTAAATAATTTTTCAGGGAAAAATAATTTGAAGAAGGGTGATATGAAAAAAAAAAAAAACTAGCCATGAAAATCGCTTGTAGAAGGTTGAGAATCCTTTGCCCTATTCAAAAGGTTGACATGGTTATTTCATTTAGCGTTATGTTGTATTACGTTTATGGTTGGTAAATTTATTACATTTAGCGTTAAAATGTATTACATTTACAGTTGGGTAGATTATTACATTTAACGTAAAAGTTTATTACATTTATGGTTTGTATTACATTTAGCAGTGATACAGCAGGCTCTTCAACAGTAACAGAAGATGGAGGCTTTATGACGGACGGACGGACGGACGGACGGACGAAAGCGTGAAGCTATTCATCTATCAAGAACATGAGCACAACCGGGCTGACGTAAACTTTATAAACAAAAGCGTGTGGGAGGCAATTGTGGAAGCCATAAAGCAAATAATTACCATCCGTCAGCAACTCAAGAAAAGTTTTGTTGATGTCGAAGATAACAAGAGGGCAACCACATCAGGAGCCAAAACCTGCAAATACTACTAGAAACTCGGCGACACGTTGGGTTACAAGCCCGGCATGAACCCAGTGTCAACCGCTTCAAGCTCGGGAAAAGGGGAATCACGGAGAGCGAGCCTATCACAGCAGTGCCAAAATGTGGCACTCAAGGAAAGGAAACCCCCTGCCGCCCCGCAAAGAAACGCAAGAGACGCAATAGTGGTCACCCCAAGACGTGAGCAGAAGGCCGAACAAAAGGCTGAACACCACTCAAAACAAAAAAAGTTGACAACATCCTGAGAGTAGAAGCTGCCCTTCATGTCGAAAATCATGTTGCTTCCGAGCTCCTCCATTAACAGCAACCCACACAGCCACCAGAGGAGTTTAAAAAATCAACACTCCTCCGTGTAATTGACTCATTGGTTGGGCAGAATCACAAAAAGACATCTTTGTTCAGGTAAGCACCAGGGTTCATACTCTTTTGAGCTTTTGAAATTGCGTGACTTTCCATGACCTTTTCCGTGACTTCTCCAAGTTTTCCATGACCTAAATTTATTTTGGGTATGTTTTTGCTATTTCCTTTGCAAGAAAATCAATTTATTTTGTACTTTCTAATAAACATCATTTTCCATGACTTTCCATGACCCACACCAAAATTCCATTACTTTCCAGGCCTGGAAAATGAAATTCTAAAGTTCCATGACTTTCCAGGTTTTCTGTGACCCGTATGAACCCTGAAGCACTCAATAGAGATCGATCATAGAACAGTTAATGAGACCACACATCTCATACGACATCGGCTTTTGAACTTAAGTTTTTATTCACTACAGAAGTTCGAGTAAGCTAGGCTAATAGACCTCTATTCTAATTTGGGAGTTGTACTTTAATGTCGCAGCAACAGGGCCCAGTATTCATAAATCCCACGTAACTAGAAACTGTCCTGCAGTCGTAATAAATTTGTACACCACATTTTGGCCGGTAAGAACTGCGGCATTGAGCAAAACTTGCCTCCCAATCCAGTACTTTTATACATAGCAAATGAGTCAGCTTGTTTAGAGTATATTCTGCGATATTTAAAGTAACTACACACCAACTTAAGAAATTTATCTAAACACACGAACTTAAGAAATTTATCTAAATTTAATTAATCCAATTTATGTTAAACACCCAATTGATCAAGAATGTTTTAATTGTTTTCACAGTTCCTGAATGACCTCTTCTCACCAACGATGGACAAGGTCAAAGACCAAGCCACTTCAATGGCAATTAAGACCAAGTCTTCTTTTTGGTGGACCGCTGTTGACCTACAGAGGCCACACAGTCTATGGGGATTTGCTAACAGACAACAAACAGATAGTTTGGCCTTAGTTTCATTGACCTAAGGATCATTGGTTTCGCTCATCGAGCTGGGCTTCACTGTTGCACATCAGCTTGCACCCCAAAAGTAACTCCTTTGCCCCTTTCTGGTTTGAGGAGGCCTCTTCCACTGAAATCCTTCGGTTTGTTCTCTAAAACTCCAAACAAAGGATAGGTGGCCTCACAAGCAGCTACCGAGGCAAAACACATCAAACTGGTAATTGAGGGATATCTACCAGTTGTTTCCAAGGTCTTCACCACTAATTTCCACCATCGCCCCTAAACGAACAGAGGTGGTCTTTCAACAATCCTAAAATACTCCTCCTAGTGTCAATTTCGTCAAGTTTGTTCATCGCTCCTTAAGTCTCCTTACAACTTCTGAGATCATCTGCCATTTTCTGAAGGCAACGCCCCTCACTGTGCCTTATAATGGGCCCTTCTCTAACTTTTTTAACCCAAATCTCACAGATCTTGTAATAGTTTCCAAACCTCTCTTTCAGCAACACTCTAGTTTTCGAAATATCCCTCTGAAGGCCTCATAACAGCACAGCACCGCACTTGGCGACCTTGAAGGCTTTTCCTTTGTAATACTGGAAAAGCCTGTTCAACTTTGGACCATCATCTATAACCACACTCCCAATGCTGTTATCAAAACTACGCATCCAAAACTCCAAAGGGTCCCCGTTGAATGTCATAGCTTAGCCTTTGGCGGCTGCATCATGTTAATCATCTGAAGGAAGCATTAGTTCTTTGCAAAGAAAAGAATTCGGTCTGGCATGAGGTACTATGCCTTGTACAGGGGCATCTGGCCCGTTTGCTTCAACTTTAGCGCCTTGATCTTGCACAGCAGGGATCTCCTTCTTCACCTCGCCTGACATACATGCTGGCCACTCTGCGTCGTTTGGGTTCAAAGATGACTTCTTAATTGAACGAACTTACAACACTAGTACGATCACTGCATACACCTTTCTCTTCAAACATCTGGTAGACCCTTTCCTCAGCTTCTACTTCAGAGATCTTAGCTCTCAGGCTCAATTGCTCTTGGTCGTGTTACAATTTTCACTGCCTTTGTTTCAATTCCAAACCCTCATTTAAAACTTGTGCAGAAGCCGTTAAAGCTGCCTTTCTAGCTGCCGCCTTCAACCTCGCACTTGATGCGATAGTCGAAGAAGACTTCTTTGTACTCTGATAAGCTTGGGTAATGCTATCTTCTGGATCTACATGGTCTTCTAACCAATCACTTGACAGATTAATGCACATGCCACACTCAGGCGTTGCTCTACCAATTTTTAATACCTCACTGCAATTGTTCTCAGCTTCACTTTAATACATTCGGGCCCAGGGAACCTCCTCTGCTCTACCAGCCGTCTCTGACAAGTCTAGAAGTTTAGTATTACAATCAAACAAATGTTTAAGAGCAGCCCTTCTCTGGACGCAACCGACACTCGCTCCCTTGTCGAACAAAGACATCAAGTCCTTGTTACATGCGATGCATAGCCACCACGTTTCTTTCTCATGGATGCCATTTTCTCAAGATTAACAGCTTGAGCATCTAAAGTCACATTGTTCCTTTGAGGTCGAACGCTGACACATAGATTCTCCTCAGGCAAGCTCCTTTGTCCGCTGATTCCAAGATACATTTTGCTCGCAAAACGCAAACCAAGTACAACAGACAGCTAGAACACAAACATGGATGATACACTTGAAAGCTGGGTTTTTTAGCGCTAAACATATACGTGTAATCCAATCTGGCATGGAACTACAAACTTGAACTTCTCCACAAAAACAGCCTCATGCTTCCAGATTCTCCACCAAATATCTGTTCGTTTGATGTTGGAAGAACCAAAAGACAAAACAGTAGCCACTGAAGATGTTCGTTATCCATCGCACAAAACGCTACACTCAAATTCCAATTGTTTTCACTCGCTTGTGTTTTTGGCGTCTGCATGGTACAGCTGGAAAAATACAAAATCAAGGAGCTCACAAACCGGGCATAAACAAACACAGAAATACTTACAACCAGCTTAAGCCGTCAAAATGGGAACTCAGATATTTTTAGGCATCATGATCCTGTCTCTCTAAGTCGAATCGTAAAAAGCCAACAGACTATGTTAAATAGCAAAGGCATAAATTGCCCGAAGCACACGGTTTCACAAAAAACATCATGTGACCCAAACAAGAGGGGTATGGAGGGGAGTAAGACAACAAACGGTCCCTAACGGGGTATATGGCATGACTGACCGAAGGCAATTTTACCCTAGAGACAAATGGACAGAACAAATGAACGCCTACCTTGTAAGCTGCAAACACGAGTGCGTGTCTATGACACAAATGGAACAACCATTGCTTGATGGCAATGGGAACAAAAAAGGCTATATGAGAATTATGAAGGAGTTCTGGGATGCGAAAGGATATGGAGATCTCGGACTCTCAAGTCAGAACTTACGTGATCAAGCAGCTAGACTTGAGAAAATGCTATAAGAAAGCACGAGAAATCTACGGTGCGATGCACAGATGGAGGGCGCAGCAAATTCAAGAGTTTTCGCTGCGGGAAACCTGTCCAGGGATGCACAAATCCGTGAAATTTGAAAGCTTTTACAATGCCTTTAAATGCAGATTTATCCGTTCTTGAAGAAATAGAGAGTGACTCACAAGACAGTCAGGAGGCAGATAGCAGAAAAATGATTTTCGCTAAACATTTTGAGTAAAAGCAGGAAACATGGTTTACAATCTTCATCTTGTCATCCTGAATAAGAATATCACTGTTTCCAGCTTGAAATCTTAAGAGTTACGCATTTAGGGGGTGTTCATTCTAGGCACCTGTTCCTGCAGCATGGAAATGAGGCTGCACCAGAAAATAAGAACTTAAGAGCGGCTGCCTGTAAGAATCGAGAACTGCATTTCAGCGACCACTTGGTCAAATTTCTGATATTTTGCCTGAAGATACCCTTAGATTAACTATTTTCGAAAATCATATTTTAAAGTTCCAAGGTATTTTATTTTTTGAGAAAATTGCAAGAGTTTGAAATGCGGCATAGGTGCGGTCACGGGCCGATAAAACCGCAACAATTTAGGTCAAAGGATGAAGCCCCATTCACGGTGTAAAATAACCCAATGGACTTGAAACTTTACACAAACCTAGACCAACAATCTCACAAGAAAATTAATACAATAAACAATCAAAACTCGCTGGCTACTTTCTAAAGCATGCAGATTTGGGTACGCTACTCTAAATGGCCTTGAAACTAATGCATATTTTCATTAAAATAAAAGTGTTTCTGGTATGTAATTTTGTCTAAATTAAATCTCATATCTCGAAAGACGAAGAAAAGAACTTTATTTGTTCCAAGTTTCAAGCTCTGATTCAAACTCTTTCCCACTCAAGGAACATCGTATATGCGTGCTATTCTTGCGGCTCGAAATTGACGTCAGGAATTATGAGATCAGAACCGATCCACAAACACTTGACATCTGGAGCCCGTGAACGTTTCCAAACATCACCTATTGGTCCCTAAAACTAATCAGACTGACTGAAGACAGCCATTCAATGTTTTCTGATCCCAGATTTCTTTCCTATTCTGCTCTAAAATAATATATTTATTCCGGTCAATTAGCCTACGAAACATGTGCAACAAATTTGCATACCATTTCGATGTCGCAGGCAAAAGTACTGCAAATCAAACGTTACAGCTCCTTTATCTTCTTAAATGAAGCAGTGGATCAGTAAAATGGAGAAAAAGGTGTGACTTTGTTCCTTCCGTGTTGTTTTGAGAGTTCGTTTTAAGCAGCGACAGCTCAAATCAACAAGCCAGTGTAACAAAACAACTCAGTGCAACTCGATATTCACTTCTTTGATGTCAGTAACGCGCACATGATCCTGGCCAGGCACTTACGCGTTCACGGCGCTTTTTAGAAAAGTACTGCTTGTGGGCCAAGCTACGACTAGCGGACCAGCCATTGTAACCTGGTGTTGATTGCTTGACAACAGTTGGTTAAAACCAGACCACTCAGGTATCTTCTGTAGCTCGGGGTTGTTGGTGAACTAAACGACACAGAATCCAGGCAAGCTCCTTCTTGCACAACTCATTGATTTTCTCCAGAACAGGTTTGTACCATGCTTCTTCAACTGGTTCTTCTATCACTGGCATGTTTTTCATTACAATTCACTTCTGGTCCTAATAAGTGGCCATTATCTCTGAATGGTGCAAGCAACCATCAACTGGGTGTTTCAAAAGTTCGTGCCCTTTTTCTGCAATATAATAAATAATAATAAAGCTCTTTATTGATTCCAATAGATTGGCTAATGATTTCACCTACCTTGGGTCAAAGATGGCTTCCACCAAAAGTGACGTGAAAGGCGCATTAGCCTCGCTTAGGCCTAGGGCAAACGTCGAATCTAAGTCGCGTCGAATTTATTAAAAATAGGTTCGACAAAGAGTCGACTTAATTCCAGTGTGGTAGCAAACGTCAAACCTGCGTAGACCCTAATTCTCAAGTTGTACTTCGTGAAATATGGGAATAAGCACGTGTCCCCGTGCTATTAGGGACCTTACGAAAACACCACGGCGACGGCGACGACAACGCCACAACACAAAAAGCTTAATGAGCAAAAACAATCGCTCTGCACGTGCGTTTTCAATTTTGGTACATTTCTTTGTCGTCCTCTGCAAAACAACAACGTGAAATGACCAAATTCAAGGTTTTGTTGAGAACGTGAACCCACGGGAGTGAATTTTTCATTCTCTTCCTTTACTTGAACGGTACTCCTACCAATTTGGTTCCTGGCTAGTTTGTCGTTTGTGCATACAAGTTGAATGAGTTAAAATAATCGCGAAGTAGCACAAATGAAATAAAGTTATACTTTCAAATGACGTTTGCGTTGGCGTCACCGTCTTGCATTCGTAAGGTCCCTATTCACTCGATGTGCTAGACTTGCTTACAAGTCGAGCTTAGAGAGCGCGAAGCGCGATCGTCAGAGTTCGAGCGAGCCAGCGCGGTGCGCGAGCGAGAGCAAGGTCCATTCAATGAGAAGCAAGCGAGCGACTTTGAGAAAGTCTATCGATGTGCGGCTAGTTATTGCTAGGACTTGCTAGCGAAATGCTGAAATACAGTGCTCATCGGGCTTTTCTTTGGCAATTAATTGCAAAAAAATAGAAAAAAAAAAACACTCAAACACTGAGCATTTATTGCAAATAGGCAATTTGCATTTCAATCATTTATATTTAGTGTTCATGAAACACGAAAAACACATTTCCATCACGCTGTGCGATGTCAGCAATGACTTTCGATAGCTCGCTATTTCTGGTCGCGAAATTGTCTTTGTACAGCGCATGCTCATCAGGGGGGGGGGGGGGAAATAGCGTTTGGCAGATGGGGAGTCCGTATTTTTGTGACTTTTGCGCAGTCCATCACATTTGAATCAATTATTTTGTAATTTGCATGATTTATGAATTGAGTTCAGCGCGTGTTTAGAACGGCGTTTGCTGTAACGCCGTACCACTGTCGCATTATCCGACTTGGCAAGTCGAACTTATGCTGGAGTCGAACCAATTAATTTGAGTCGAACTTAATTGCAGCAAACGTCGCACCATTCATGCGCCTATTTCAAAATTAATAGGTTCGACGAATTAAGTTCGACTAAGATTCGACGTTTGCCCCAGGCCTTAGTCAGCATTCTGGAAGCTAGAGAGGCTGTGGCAATCCAAGACTACCCCCATAGAACTTAAAATCAAACTGGTTAAGGCGACCTGTCTATCGATCCTTCTCTACGGATGTGAAGGGTGGACATCAACCTAAAAGCTTGAAGACAAACTCAACAGCTTCGCCAGCAGCTGCAATAGAATAATCCTGGGTATCAAGAGAATGGACTTCATCTCGAATGAAGAAGTCCCCAAGAGAGTGAAACAAGATCTGCTCATCCAGCTGACTCAACAACAACAGCTTCAGTTCTTAAGGCATATCCTCAGGAAACCAGAGAATGAATTGGGCAACAGGTACGCCCTTTTCCACCCAAAACATGGCAAACGTAAGCCCAGTCGCCCAAAGCTGATGTTTCATCAGTACATTGCCAGCATAATCAGCCAGGAATACCCACCAACGGCAGAAGAGATTCGAACCATGGTAAATGACCGGAAGGTGTGGAGAAGGCTATTGACCGATTGCAGTGCAGTTGGCTGATGATGACGATTGATTCCAAAAACAAACGTTTTGAACAACAGCTGAAAAGGACAAATTTACATTATGAACCTTATGAAGAATTTATGAAAATTAAATATAGTTAAAAAGACATCTATTAATGAAACAGCGTTTAAAACATCCAGTTCTAATCTGTGGGAGTATATAGGTATGACCCCTATTCCTAAGTGGGGTAGTAAGAGGTCTGCCAATGAGCTTTCGGTGGAGCTGGTGATGCCTTTTCATAACTTCCTGTCTGAGGTTTCTGATAGGCATACTACAACAGTAACTTCCTTAAGGAAGCCAAATCGAACTGCTCTTTTCTGGAACTTATCAATTCTAGAAAGATACTTATCATAGGTATCAGCTCCCCATAGTGAAATAACATAAGTAAAAAGAAATGTTGTCAGGCTATGAAAGAGGTAATGTAGGCACTGTAAACCATAACCATACTTCTTGCACACTCAATATGTGCATACACCTCCCTGCTTTAAGAAGAAGATTATGGAACTGCTGTTCCCAGTTTGTAGATCACTATGAAAGCCTATATCTTAGTCATTTTCGCATTCTGGGAGCTACAATTTTAAGAGCAATTATCCGATATTACTTACTTTTAAGTTTTAGTTATTCAAAAGTTTAAAAAAGAACAAGATTAAAATCATTATTTTCCCGCCAAAATGTGCAAACTGCGAGTGCACACATTTATCTGTTTCCCGCCTTCTTTTCCATGTTCAGCCGTTGTCCTGTTTTCGTAATCGTTCTCATTTACAAAGATGAAAACATGAGCACAAGCCTCAAGTGTGAGGTCCTCTGGGATATCCGTTCGAGAATCATCAAAAATATTACAGAGAAGCGAGCACTGGGTGATTTTGAAGACAAACCAAGAACGGGAAGATCAGCTGTTCCGGGCAGAACCTCCGAAACACTTATTGAGAATGCGAAGTATAAACGAGGTAACTCCACTAGAAAGATTTCGAAATAGCTTTTGAGCAAAGGCCTTCCTGGTTCTGCAGCAACAGTGTGGCAATACATATGAAAAAAAGGTGGAAACCTTTCAGATGTCAAAAGAAACTACTTTCGACTGATAAACAACCAAAAGCTTACTTGCAATTTGCTTATAAATACCAAACACTAACAGCAGAAGAATGGGAGGATTTTCTTTTTACAGATGAATGTCCTTAGTACCTTTTCCAGTAACCTAATCTAAAGAATGATGTGGTTTGGGGTTCTCAAGAAAGCCAAGTCCCACCAGCATACCAGGTAAAGCAAAGTGCAAAGTGGATCATTTAGGGTAGAATGACAGGCTGCAGCTTAAAAAACCTCCACTTTGTTCTGCAAGAACAAACTTTAAAATCTAACTATTACATTAACAATATATTTGAAAGGGATGTCAAGCCTTTAGCTAACCGCAGATCAACTTCAGAAGAACTCATGAAAAGAAAGTTGTTCAGCTTCAATAGGAGAATGACCTTTTTACAAGGTGGAGCACCGGCTCACACAGCTATGGCTACTCAGACATGGTGCCTGAGGAACTTAGCCAATTTGTAGACAGGGAATTAAACAGCGACAATGTTCATATTCTGATCAATACACTACGGAACCCTTAAGTGACAACCAATGCAGTGTTCACTGCTGATTCCAGCCAGCTCAGGAAGAAATTACCATCCATTCAGGCCAAGTCATAAGAGGCAGACCCTTTCTATGTCTAAACGACAGCTTCTGTCAGCTTTTATAACATTGGAAGCAAGGCTTTCACATTCTCTGTCATCAGGTGTTATGTATGTATGAATTCCGGGAGCTCACTAAAGGAACCAGTTTGTTTGCCCCCTTTGTTGTAGTTCAAGAGTATCAAACTGCCACGCCACTTAAGAAATGTCCATGACTGGGACACCAAACATGCCAGGAATACTGTTAATCACTAGAAGTTGCATCACAATAAACAAAATTCTGCAAAGCCAAAAGGGGTGAATCGTAAGTGAAAGCAGAAATACTGCATTGCTGCACTAAATGTGGATGAAAAACAAACTTATCTCTCCAAGAACTTGCACAAACAACATGGTTAGCAGAAGGGTACCAAACAATACTGGAAGGCTGTTAAAAATCCCAACCAGTTCACCACATAAGGGCTTCTCGCAATCTGGCATTGGTAACAATATATAGTGACTAAAGTGACATAGCAAGTGAGGAGTTGGCTGCAGAAATACTTGACCTCTTTGAGATGAATAAAAGAAACTTGCCACTTCTAGTAGCATGTTCAACAGCCAGCTCTTCTTGTACCCTACAGAAAGCAACTGTTAAAGAAACGAAATTAAGCAATTGTGAAGATGATACTGAATATTTTGAAGAGGATGAAGAAGAAAGTAGTGATGTTGAAGAGACCAATACAGAAGTTTTCACAGTGGACCAGCAGAGTAGACGAATAGTTGAGATGTTCGAGAAATGGAACCTTAGCCCCGATGGAGATCAGAAAGCTCCTTAACTGGCTACTCTAGTGGTACGATAAGTGGAGAAAATGTGGAGAATTGTGCAATCAGAAAGAGGTGAGGGATTTTGGGAGAAACAGAATAAAAGGATTTCTCGCCCAATTACTCCACAAAAAAATCAAGAGTTTGGCAATACAGACTTAACACAGAATCAGGTCAAGATCATTGGTCAGTTAAATGAAAAAGGTCAGAATCTCCTTGGGCAAATAAAGTACTGTAATGAAGATGAGGAGTAGAGATATGTCACCAGCACTGAAGACTACCTGGAGAAAGGCTGGCATAATTGATCATGAAATATCTGCATATTTCATTAGGAAATCCTGCATCACAGCTATTCTGCAATAAAGACGGTCAGGGAAATGTTACGCACAGCAGCCAAGGATTATCATCTACCACCCTTGGCAAAAATGTCGGGATGATTTGCAAAATTCAACACGAAATGTCTCCCCATCCCCATGCAATGTAGTCATGTTGCTGTGTTTATGTGCAGTACAAATAAATCAGTGCTTATCAACATTGCTTGGACCAGGGGAGGGGGGGCTTCCAAACATTTCCAATGACAGCACCACCAGCCTTACAACGACTGGTTATAGTCATCCAAAACACGAATGAACACTGCAAAGCCTGTTTTCGTATCTCTCCTGAAAAATATTGGCCAGGATTGTAGTTCAAAAGCGTACAAACTTTGTCTTTGCAGGAGACAATTAAGCGCTGTGGTACATGTCAGGGTGTCATTTGCTGCATCGTCACATTGAATCAGTTGAACTGAATGTCACTCTTACAGTTCCTGCCCAGAATTTGAGATTTCCCTTTTTCATAATGCCAACACAAAACTTTAAGAGGAAGTAAAAGGTTTGCCTCCGGAAGAACATATCACCATATAACAACATACTTTTCTAAGCTACCTTGCTTAAGCCTAGGTTGCCAGTTTTGTTCCACGTATGACACATACAAATACTAACCTCGACATTAAGTGTCATTGTCAGAGAGAAACGGGCAGGGCCCACGGTTCAAGGTCGGCCAATTCCTTTCAAATTCCTACCACAGATTACCTTTCGGATAAGATTAAAAAATATTCCCTTTCAAAAAGAACTGACTTATTTTCATGCGATTTTGACCACCCCCCTTGTTTCTGGCTAATTTGCATAAGAAAAAAGCTTCAGATTTAGGGTAACTTGCGTAAGTTATTTCACCTACGTCTTACTGCTTTTTAGTGTTCTTATGATTTATAAAAAATATTTGACATTCTATCAAAACACATGCACAAGATGAATGATTTAGGATATATTTTATGTCTTCGGTAAATGTGCAAATTTTCGTCTTGTGTGGCTTTTGACAGATTCGAAAATTTTAAGCTCTTTTCAAAAAACATTTTCTAGCATCTGGGTGGATAGAATTTTAACGAAAAGCGGTGTCTACACAGTTTAGCCATCCATGTTTAATGTTTAGCAAAAGTTAGATTGGGATCTCCAAATTCTTTCGCACAATTGGGCATTTCAGTCGACCTAAATTGGGAAAATCAGAATACATTTTCCCGCCATTGTTTTTTTTCTTTTTTTGACTGAGCGAATAA
Source organism: Pavona decussata (assembly GCF_977016875.1). NCBI lineage: Eukaryota > Metazoa > Cnidaria > Anthozoa > Scleractinia > Agariciidae > Pavona > Pavona decussata. Next base: position 652,195 of record NW_028145437.1, on the reverse strand, counting down.
TTACAATTTTGTCCGCAGGTTTGCGTTTTAACCATAAATATGTTCTTTGTACCGGTCTGATCTGATGTGTCATTGCTGTTTTCTACAGCAAGTTATGCTATATTTAATTACGTTTGAGTTTTCATGTGCGATGTTTACCGTAAAATGTTAAAAGTACATTTGATCAAGTTTCACATGCGATGATTTCTGCATTAAACGCTAAACATGACAAATTGAAATTTACAACCAGTTGTTGTAGTTTTGCTTAGAAAATCCAAACAGCTTGTTGAAAATCTGTCCATTTTCATTCTCGTTATAAATTAGCTAAAATAAACTAAGTTAACTTAATTGATTTCGTACTGATCACAGTGACCTCTGTTATTGCGTTACGCGCTCAAATAACTTAAAATTTTAAAGAGTCAAGAAAGATCGCCAGTTACAAAGGGGAAGCTCAAAACTGTAGTTATAAAAACTCGTTTTATCATTTTGTTTTGTATTATTTATTTATTTTTTCCATTTTACCAGGCACGACACTTCGAACATACCTGTACATTTGGTAGCGATGCTTCAATTCCCAGTTGTCGTTCTGTCACATCATGTAATTTGAGCCAGTGTTTTCACTGAACAGCACGTATACAAAGTAGTCAAAGTAATCGAATGTAGTCGAGCTGCTCTTTCCATTTTGAGGACTCTCCTTGTGACCAAGTCGGTATAGGAAATACTATTATACCATTAGCAGCGTGTACAAGAGATGTCAAACCTCTACTGAAAACCATCGGCGCTAGCAGTCGAAGTGTTGTTGGCGAAGATGACCTCATTCTTAATGGTGCTGGCTACTTACGTGTTACTCCTGAACAGAAGGCCGCAATGACTGTCTGTCCAAAGGACAGAAATTCACTCACAACAGATTGCGTTGGCCGCAAAACCAATAAGTGTGCTTATCCTTCTCACGAGGGTCCACAAAAGAAGCTAGCCAATCCATGCCGAGTTACTGCTCCTATGTCTTTGGAAATCTGACTTACATGGCAAAGTAGTTCCCATTGGGTCAGGTAAGGTCTTGAATACTTCAAAGTGGACTGGGAGAAAAGAGAGTTTAATAGTAGGTTCAATAGTACAGTGGGTTATCGGCATGTTTTAAAGGAAATTATTTATTTCTAGAATTGCACAGCAGAATGGAATACTGGAAAGCCAGAATCTGTGGAACCTGCGAAACCTATCAAAAATGGCATTTACAGAAGCCCAGAATAACCACTATCACTGTGAGATCCACATTACGCTAAGCTCCCGTTTTTCACTTAGTATTTTTTCACTAATTGATTCAACCCATGTTGATAGGGTCAGACACTTGAAATTAATGGGATCGATCAGTAACAAAGAGTAGCAACTGAAAGACTAAAAAGGAGCGGCCAGATTGATGTAATCCTAAGATAAATTTTGGTATTTTAATCAACCTGCCCTGAGTTGCAAGAAACGACAGGAGCGACAAACACAGGATACGCAGACACAACAGCAGCCTTCGTTCCCAGGATCTCTCTTTTTTCCATCCCCGACCGAACTGTTAGTCTTTCCCAATCTTGTACCCAGAGTCCTCAGGCGTTTTGGTCAGCGGCTGGGCGTCAGGAGAGACTCTGGGGGACTGTAATTTTATTGAAATTTTTTGATTGGCTGTCCCTTGACGGCTTTGTACTGGCTTCCATTGTTTTACTGCAGAAATCCTGCGGTAATAAAATTCCAGTACCCCAGAGTCTCTCCTGGCGCCCACCTGTGGACCTAAAAGCCTGAGGTCCACTCACTCTGGGTACGAGATTAAGCCTTTCCTGGCCCAATCTCATATCCAGAATCCTCTTTCTTTTTGGTCAGCGGATCGTCGACCACCCGCTGACAAAAAAGCCAGAGGACGCTGGGTACGAGATTATTTTTGGCTTCACAAAATATACTATTACTGTTGCAAATTGGTGGCCTGTAGTTGTCCCTCCCGCCAGTTTTATAATTGAGTTTTATGTACTGTTCTTGTTACCCCAGATGAAGGAGGTGCATGTTTCTGTAGAGTTTGTCCGTAACCACAAATTTCGTCAATATCTCGACTTTTCCAAAGAATTTTTGACTATAAAGGAGAAAAAGAAAGAAAAGAGTGTAAGTGATATCTTGTTGCTTTGAGGCTTTCTGTCTCTGAAATAGAAAAGGGCCTACATGACAGGACACAGGAATCCACGAGCAGTTTACTTGCATATATACATGCTGAGAACCACTGCCCTAATTGCTGTGAATAGATTTGATAATTTGTTTAGCGTTTAATGTAACGTTTCTAGTACTTTTTAATGTACGATCTATTTCTTGTCCAACTGTAGCCATATGTACAATTTGCCACAAAGAACATTACAAGGCACGTGACATCAAAAGCAAAAAAGAGGTTGGTAATTTATATTTGCTTATTCAATCAAAGATCGTAACATGGTGAGTATTCAAAATGCTGAGAAATCAACGAACTGTTTAGCGATAAACTGAATTTATATTTTCTAGCTTTCAGCACCCCAATCAAATGAAGAAGATTCGCCCGAGGCCGGTGACGTTTTGGCACCCCAACCAACTGAAATCAATGAGCCCGTGGCTGGTGTCTGTTTGGAAACAGTCAGTTCATTGACATTCTCACAATCCGCGCAGTCTTCACAGTCCTCACAATCGGCGAGCAGTTCTATTCCTGAAGAGGAAGTTAGCATTTGGATCGATGAGATAGAGGAACAAAATCGAAAGAAGCAAAAGTTAAATGAAGCAGTCCATAATATCTCAGATGGACGGTACAGCCCTGTCCGGTCGACACTGAATACTGATTGGAATGATATTTCTGACACGCAGCAGCGCTACTAAGTACGCAAGGTTAAGGAGACCTTTACTGTCTCTCTTTCCGTTATAGCACCAGGGCAAGAGGAGCTTGTGTGGAAGGGATTACAGACGGAGCCACTATTGGAGAATACATCTAAGCGCAAGCGGTTTGATTCATCTACAGGGATCGTAGAAGTATTAATAAAGCCTTATAATCAACCTGATTCCTGGCAGACAAAGCGCCAGATTCTCTCACTCTTTGCGAATGACTTCACATGAAGCGAGCTGCAAGATATGGTTCCAGGTTTGTCCAAATGGAGAATAGATCAAGCCTGTCAACACGCAACAGTAGCCGGTAAAGGACAGCCACCTCTTGATAGGCCCATATACTGCACCAAAATTGACCCTGTCAAAGTCGACTACTTTATCAACTTCATTTCAAGGCCAGAGTTTGTATAAGATGTGGCCTTCGGCACTAAAACCATGAAGCTCAATTCTGGCGAAAGAATAATTATTCCTGCAATAATCAGAACACTTATTCCTTCTCGAATAATAAGCCAATACATGAAGTATTGCAGAGAGGAGGGCTTTCTTCCAGCAAGCAAGCGCTCCCTGTACAGGATGATAGAGGTATCTTCAGCGTCTATGCAAAAGTCTTTGCATGGACTTGACAACGTCACGGCAAAGGGGACGGAAAAGAAATTCGAAAGATCTACAGCAGAGAGGAGGATGGAACAGGCTAACTTCGACAAAGAATCGGTACAACTCACTTACAGCATTCCCTTCAAAGTTACTAAAGACATTAGACTTGCTATCTTTCAGTTTAAGATCATTCATCATATTTTACCAACTAATTCCACTCTTTTCAGGGATTCGCTTGTTTCAAAAGAGCAATGCCACCTTTGTAACGAGAAACAAACATTGAAACACCTTTTCGTAACTTGCCCTTTTGTGCAGACTTTTTGGACTCAGTTTTTCCTCTGGTGGAAGGGAAAAACCCTTAATTCAATCACATTATCAGAACAAGAAATAATATACGAATTCACTAGAGATCTCTCTCGTCGCCTTGGCTTGAACCTCTGTTTAATTATTGCCCAATACTACATCTATACTGTGTCACGAAGAGAAGAAGAGTATATCTGGGAAGCCTATTCTGCTATATTAAAGAGTCACCTTGAAATTGAAAAACACAAATCTACGTTGCAAATAAGTCTTTGAGCCTTTTAATTTTAGTTCATTTTTTTTTTGCTATGTTGCTTTGCAAGGCTACCATGTGCCACCAAGTAATGTGTAACTGTGTTATTTGTTGCTTAAGTTGGTAGTTTTAAAAGCATCATAAGTATTGTAAACATCGTTAGTACCGTCAGTTGAAGTATGTAAGTATTGTAAGTAATTAGTATCGTATTGCAAGTAACGATATACTTGTTAGTACCGGTGTTAGATGTATTGCAAGTTGTGCAGCTAGTTTGTTGTGTAGGTAACTGTAGTTAAGTATGCTTCTTTTTTGTTTTGTAAAGTAGTATCATATAGTAATATAATTAATGAAATGTACTGTTCTGAAGTACTCAATAAAGTGTTCTTTAAAAAAAAAAAAAAAGGGGGAACGGAAGCTTTTGATAAAATATCAGCTATTGTCGAAAGTCTAGCGGAACATGGTATTAGTACAGCTTCCACTCAAATGTTACTAAAGATGGCAGAAGATCTTTGAAAACAGACCACAAGACGCACGTTGGCAAAGAGGAGCAATGCAGTGATCATTGTACTGTTCACGCTCTAAGTGACGAAGCCATTTCCGAGTTTGGTGCTGAATGCGATCACGAACATCAATACCAGTGTGGAAGATTTGAAGCGCTTGAGAAAGTCTTAGAGGACGTTGGTAAAATGCTGGATGACGTGCAGGTACCGGAAGAACAGAAAATAAGATTACAATACGAGTTTGCAGAGAGTTTGGACGACATCAGGGCATGGAAGGCTCATTTACTACAGTCTTGCAAACAAGAAGAAGCAAAACAAGATGTGCTCAATAAACTTGACAGTGAATCTTGCCTAATAATAATGGATTGGACTTTGCTTGGAGTTTCTTCTGATGCAGTATCGTGAACAAATGAGTGACTTCTTTAGCAAACGAGGAAGAAGTTGGCACATCAGTGCAGTCATCATTAACCAGGGTAGGATAGGAACGGAGGTAAAGTGGAATGCTGTATTCACCTTTTCAATAGTTGCACACAGAACAGTTTTGTCCGTTATCGAGAACTTGCTACAAACTATCAAGGTTGAATATCCCAGTGTTAACAACGCCCTTTCAGTCCTTTATTGGTTTTGTCAAGAACCAGTCGGTTTTATGTGGGACATAGAATCAATGTTTTTAACTTAATCATGACTGGATCAGAGCTGAGATGGTGTGAGGAGACTGACTGGATTTACTATAGGTTGATTGTTCCCTCGGTCAGCCATATGGGTGGGACCTGGGAGAACCAAACCAGATCCGTCCGCAGTGTCCAGACTGCATTCTTGCAAGATAATAGTTTGAACCTGAATGATGGAGCCCTCAGAACTCTGATGTGCAAAGCGGAGGCCATCATTAACAGCCAACCCCTGTCTGTTGAGAACCTCAACAATCCTGATGCGCCCAGTCCTTTGACGCCCAACCATTTGTTGACGACGAAGAGTAAGATTGTTTTGCCACCCCCAGGCAGTTTTCAGCACCCAGATAAATATTGTAGTGAGTAGTGGAGACTAGTGCAATACTTGGCCCATGTGTTTTGTGCTCCCTGGAGGAAAGAGGTTTTTTATTGGTTGCACATCTAAATATTGACTATAAATGTTCTGAACCCAGGAGTCATGTCCTAAGTATTCAAATACAGGTGAGTGTAGTCCTATGTTTGAGGTGACATTGACTGATGTTTTGAAAACCTGAGCAAAAATCATCTTCAGAGTCAAGTAAATTGTGAACGTAAGTAGACGGTATAAATGTCTCTGCTTGTTGACCTGATTGGTCAATGAAGTTGCAATGTTATTAGTCCTTTGTCAGTAAGCCATGATGTTATTGGCTGCGAAGACTGTAGAAAGTGATCTGTGCATTTCAATCCGTCTTTTATTAGTTAACCAACAAAACACTGACATACTTATAAATATTGACTGTTTCTGAGCTATTTTTTTTCTATTGTTGTTAGGCAGTAATCCTTTTTGGTTGGATGGTACTCAATCAGGTGGTCGCAACAATTGAAAGGCACGCTGTATTTCAGCTCTAGTAGTCAGCAGAACCTAACAGAATTTGAAATGAACTATGACCAGAACTGGGCATTGACATTTTGTATTTAAGCTAAGTGATGGTGATTTTAAAGTGATCAAGTTTCATGAAAATCGATCAAAGTAACTACTGCTGAAGACTGGGAAACAAGATAAGTTTTCTATCAGACCGAACCAAAATAACAAACTCAGATTACAAGGAAGACAGCTAATGACACTAGAAAACAGAGGATTTGAAGAACAAACAAAGACTTTCACCTGTGGTCGGACACAACAGGAGAGCTCTGTGAGTATACTTTCAGCCCTCAATTTTTCGATTTAGAAACAACAAGCTAAGATGACAGCCAAAGGTGACAACCACGAATCTCTGGAAACGCAATAGGGAGACATGCTGAAACCTTTAAGCAAACCCAAGCAGATGTGGAAAACATACAAAGAGTCAAGATGGTCGTTAACCAAGGTAAAATCTCCCAATTGTGCGGGCTCATCTAATATTCAGCGGCCCCTCCCTTAAGGCTTGTGTGGGCTCATTGATAAGCAGCGGATTTCCACAAACGTTTTGAAATAACCCCCAAAAATGGCGGGGTATAAACCAAACTATGGAATGGGTGAAATGGATTCCCTTCATAAGGAAGTATGCAGAAATAAGCTGGAACTCACTGGCCCAGTTATTGACTGCTATCTTCATAAATTGGGCGAAGGATTGAAACACACGCAGACATTCAAAGGCAACAGCTGTTGTTGACAAAAAATACTCACATAACACTTGTGTACAGCATGACAACAATCCGTCTCACATTGTCAGCAATTAGTCAAAAGTACACTAAAGAGGAACTTGCTATTATCAGTCAACTGCAGAGGATAATGAACTAATTTTAGATCTGTTTGTTTCTGTTTTCTTCACCTTTAAGCAGCTTTAAAGGGAGGGTTTCACATTTCAGCGCACGTGCATGAATCTAAATGCTTTTTTCTCTTTCTTATCAAAAATCCCACTCACAAGTACTTCAGTCATAATCACACACTATAATTAGTCCAAGCAAAATGACAGATGACCAATTAAAATTCACAAAAAATGCTAGTGGATTGTACCGACATTGTCAATATTTAATTTAGTGTTGACCCGAAGGATTCATTCCATGGTTGATTATTTTACAGTTATTTGCATGCGAAATAATGCAATCATCTCAAAAAATTATCACCCAAGTTACCTACTCTCTTCTGAATGGTTCATAAACAATGAATTAAATTAAACATTAGCGAGCAAGGGCGAAAGAGTCTTTTGATTCATGGACATGCACAGAATTGTGAACAACTTCCCTTAAGGTAGTTGACTGCATTGTGATGTACCTCAAGACAAAATAAGGCACGGCATTCATGGAAAACAGGTTTTTATTAGGATAAGTAAATTTTAACATTGTAATTAGCATAGTATTTATATGATATATTTTATACTTAGATATTGACATTTTATACTTCTGTACTTTTTTAGACCTGATGAATTTTTACCGTGTATAAATAAAGATTACTTAAGTACCTCACTTTTACCAAGAAATTTTTTTGTACTAACAGCATACTCTTAATTTTTCTTAACAAGAACCTTTTTTCTGAGAATGTTGAGGCTGAGATTTGCTGAAATTTAAGAACATACCTAAGAACCTTACCCAGGGTGAATCTTTGACAAAATGTTTGTAAAATGGACAGTATAAATATGGATAAAATAATACACATAAAACTTCAGTCTGTACTGTCTTGTACCCAGCACTGGAGTACATAAATTATAAGCTGTGCAACAGAGCATGTCACAAGCAACTTGACACCCCATTATGACACATATTGCTGTTTATTTTATAGGTGGCTGGGTCACGTCTGCATAGATCTATTGAAATAATATAACAGAGAACTTAATTTCAGGCTAAAATTGCTCCCAAAAAATAAGTAAGAACGTCCAGCAACAGCCCAAATATTAGGTGTTCTTAACAGCGAAGGTCTGATGGTCAAGGCGAAAATTTAGTTTTTGCTAAGATTTGGGTTGTTGATGGGTATTTCTGTCTAAACAAATGTGATGTTGTTTGTTTTTCGAAATACCGCCTGAATTTTGAAAAAGTGGTCGAAAATCTTTTTAGGCTGATGACGGCTTCAATTACACACAGAATCATAGCCAAATTGGTAGCTCCCAAAATGTGTACCGCATGCGAACAGGGAATAAATTATTCTATAGAGACTCCGTTTTGACCTTTAAATGTCAGAACGATCTTGTGCCTCAATACTTAACGAGCAAGTTTACCAAGCGCTCAAATATACATACTCGTAACACTCGTACACGGAACTCTTTGCAGATTCCGCTATACAGAACGGCTATAGGCCAGCGCACATTTTCCTATAGAGGGGCCTACATATGGAATAACTTGCATAATGAACTTAGGCAAAGTGCCTCATTGGCATCTTTCAAACGCACCCTGAAAGACACACTATTGAGGCAGACATTTCCTTCATAAGCTTTAAATTTTAGTAAAATACCAGCATAAATTGTGATTTCGAGTTTTTATTGTCATTTTTGCTTTTATAAATTGGAAATAGTTTGTAAATAGTTCCTGAAAAACCTCACGAGGATGTTACTATTAAAGTTATATATATATATAAAGTTATTGAAACTCTCTTGTAATGTATCGATTAAAAAGACCTTTTGTAAGTATTTTGCAGGAAAACTGAGACCTGATAATGATCCGGGATATTGTACTTTCAGCCACGAAAAAAGGCGCTTTTACCCTGAAAACGCTACGAGGATTTTAACCATGTGGCACATGCTCCCTCTGTCTATAATTCCACCTGCATGGACACAACATGTTTTTCTAAAACTTGTGTCAAATTTGTCTTAGGTAATTGTACCCACGCTTCGTACAGCCGAGGTAAAGTCGAATAAAATCTCCTAATTACCGTGGCCTTGAGTAAACAACTCCGCTATTGACACGTTTTTGTTTTTGGTCAGTAATTTTCCCACCCCGTGAACCAAACCAGCATAATAACAAACGATAGAAAAAAACCCAACCGTCTATCTTTGTTAAGGGGCTTTGAAAAATATCTTGTGCGTTTGTAGCAAACAAAGCTGTGACAAGTTTGGTGGAAAGCCTTGGTAGAAAGTTGTTGACCTGCATTTATGGCAACATGAAATTCAATCCCCACCAAAGTCGGTCTCTTTATACAAATTGACAGCTGGAGATCTCTTCTCAATAATTCATGAAAAACTACCTGTTTTATTAAAAGTTTTCTCAAGTCTACCTCGTCGTATCCCCCCCCTTTTTTTGGTTGGTTGTGTTATGAATGAAACAAATGGTATTCCACCGAAAATGATTTTATTGCATGACACACTCAACACCGTGACAGTGATATGCGAACAATTATTACTTGCATGTGACTTTCAAAGAGGAGAGAATAATGCCGGAAAATCTTTTAGAGGAAACCCTTTTCACAGTAAGTAGCCCGGTTGTAAAGATGTAAAGAACTGTGCTCTGGAGCTATGAACAGTGACTGCTCATTTCTTGCAATAATTTACAGGAGGCCACTGTGACTCAGACTCAAAAGACAGAAGCAGATCAATCGATTGTGTTCCTTTGCTTAGTTGTAATAGGGATGTAAACGCTCATAAATCAGCATTCACGCTTAGTGACATCGAGAATGAAGTGGACCTAATCTTGTCAAGGGCGTCCATCTTTTCTACCCCAGCAAACATATCTCAACTGCTGATACGTCCTGCACATCGTGCAGCGCTTGGTTTCAGATGGAGACGTTCACTCAATGAGAGATGCAGAATACCTGTGATATTATCGCATCATAGTGATGACATTGTCAAGAAGCCTAAAGTGGAGAGAGGGCTCAGCAAAGCCCACTCCCAGTTTGTGCTGAACTTTCTTTCCCGTAGGATCAGGTGAATTTGAAATCTTCGTTACGTCTCCTTTTATCCCTCCCTTCAGTGAGCTGATTGCCTGCTCCACTATGTTCAGGAATGGGCTGTAGGCTGGGAGCATTTCCAGCTCGGTATTGGCCGCGTGGATGGCGGGATTTTGATGTGTTGGTGCATCATCGTAAATGAAGATCACTTCCTCGTCGGGGTCCAGATTTTCCCTCGTCTGGCCCAAGAAGTCGTTAAAGCGAGGTGCATTCATCCCGCCGATATTGGCGGAATAAAACACCAGGCCTTTAACGGGCAATACTGCTAGGGCCACAGTCACGTTCCGTCCTCACTGGTCGCATACTTCTCTATATGCACGCTCACCCTGCCTCCCCCTCCCGTGATTTCTGGCAGTCCAGATGTTCACAAATGAAAGTTGCTTTGACGAGTTTGACTTTCACAAGACCTTAATAAAAGTCTTGAAACAATTGAATGTTTATAATTATGCAGATATCCTTGTGGAGGGTGCATTTCAAGCAATTGAATGCCGATTGGCGGAAATGAACGTATTTTAGCATTATTGTCTGACTTTTAGTGCAAATGATTGTGTATTTTCTCTAAATGAAAAGCAAAAGGTGTAATGTAATCAAGAGTTGCTCATGACAGGACTGCAACATTATTCAATGCCATCAAGAGTTTTGTTCAGATAACAGATTCCCTAGCTCAAACACAAGCCACTCTATGACTAGAAGTACTTTATTTTCAATAGCAAAACTTTAACAGATGTTTTTATTGCAAATGAACGTTTGATCATGAACAACACATAAAACCTTTATAATAAATGAAAGTAGTCTTCTGGGGACTGGGACGAGGCATGACAGATGGCGGTCATGCCAAAAATGTGCTCGAAGTATCTTTTCGTTTTCGCAGCCTCAACGGTAGTTAGGAAATATTTGTTATCCATTTGAAATGCCTGATGAACCATCGAAGAAAAAGGAAGCCGCGGAAAGAAGCAGGAAACGAACAAGGGAGCGTAGCTCTCAAACTGATGAAGAAGACGCGTCCAATCAACACCACGAGCAAGGACGCAAAAAGTGCTTCGAAACCACAAACTCGAGGCTCTCCGGTATTGAAGAGAAACTCAACATGCTATTAGCTATACTTCCCGAGCTGGAAACTTATAAAAAGAGAATTAACCTTCTTGAAGAAGAAAACAAAGCCCTGCAAACGAGCTTGGAGTATTTGCAAGCAGAGATAGAAGACCTAAAAGCCATTGTTGATGATGTCAAATTCAAGCAAGAAACAGCCAACACCTCCAGTGAACGAATGGAGCGAGAACTCAAAGAGCTACATCGTCGACATGTTAAACTCGAATGTCACATTCGTAGAGGAAATATGAAATTTTACGGAATAAAAGAACATGAAAACGAAACAAACAATGACACTGAACTCGCCCTAAGAGAATTCATGCGTACGAAGCTAAAGATCCCTCCAGTCGACGAAGAAAACATTCATTTTGACCGAGTTCACAGAATTCCGTCGCGCCCCTCACAATCAAATGACCGAAATCCTCAACCACGACCGATCATAGTTAGGCTAACGGATTTTCAAGATAAATTTTTCATCAAATCCTTCATCAAGAATCTTCCAAGAGGTACCAGATTTGGAATATCCGACGACTTTCCTAAAGAAGTCGACGAAGTAAGAAAGGTGTTATATCTGATATTACAGACGGCCAAGCGTTAGAAGAAGGCTGCATACTTCAACGTCGAAAAGCTGATCAGCGACGGTGCTCTCTACCGTGGTGAAGAAACATCACAATTTTCTTTCTATGGGCGCTTAATGGACAATTAAGCTAAAATGGAAGCTAAACCGTAGTTTAGTTTACTTTTTTTTTCTCTACGGAGCCACCCACTTGAGTGCTGCAGCTTTCCACTCTTTATATACCCAGTCAAGACGCCGCACAAAGGTTTAGGTAAGTCCGTAATAGTTATGTGTTTTCGTATGTGTTTCCGCGTGTGTTTCAGTGTTAGCTTTCTCTTCTGTCATGTTGATCAAACTTGTTTTGTAACAAATACAGTTGAACCTCCACTAACGGTCACCTCTCCACAACGGCCACCTCTCTATAACGGCCACTTTTTTTGGCCTGGCGGACAGTCCATACATTAGCTCTTGTTTAAACCTCTCTACAACGGCAACGGCCACTAAAGCGCGTCCCCAACTGCTAAAATAACCTCTCGACAACGGCCAGTATACAGTTCTTTTGCATGTGTAAAAACCGTTTTCTATAAACTGATGCAGTATTCGACATTTGTCTTCGGAAAATTACGTTTCTGTATCCATTTTAATGATATACGTATTTTAATTGTTTGCCATTTATATGCTGCAGTAAGCATAAATTGTCTACAATAATATACCGAACCTTGCTCGTTTCGTCTTTCCGTTTAACATTTTGATTCAAAAGATTATTTACGTTTTATTGTGTTTTTTTATCTATATATATTATTTAAGATTGGATTGTCATTATAGGCTACAGTAAGCATGAACTTGGCACAATAAACATGTTGTACTTCCCAAAAAAAAAAGGTGTCATATTACACCCCCACCTCCCCATAACGGCCACCTCTCAACAATGGCCACTTTCTTCTGTCCCCAAGGTGGCCGTTGTGGAGAGGTTTAACTGTATCAAGCCTTGTTATAAATTTCAACCGCACTGTGAGCATATGTCTAAGACAACTATTCTCGTTATTTCTTGGATACCCCGTCTATCTTTTCATTAGAAACTAAATGTATAAGCTGTCTCAATTCGATGAGTTTGTCTCACTTGTGTGCGAAAAAATCAATCTGGAAAAATATATTGCTGTCACTTCTAATAAGGAGCAAGAATTCAGAAACAAATGGAAATTTTTTCTGTCTTTATAAAATTGTATTGTGTCTTTTTTTTCTTTTAAGCTTTTGGATTTTGATTTGTTTGCTTTCGCTACCTATTTATTTAATATTCTATTGAATTCTAGAAAATTAACACCCTATGTAGTAACAAACAAAATTCTTATAAGTGACTCGAATAATTAACAAACGAACAATAATGTCATTGTAAACAGATCAACTGTAATTTAATTTGACTAGTGTAATTGTATTGTAATATATGTATTGTAAGTAGTGTACGTTAACATAGAGTAAGCATCGTGTAAGAAGTAAATACAGTGTATGCCCATATGTATGTATAATATATAGTGTTATAAACAGTGCAAATAAATAATAAAACAACGTGAAAAAAAAAAAAAGAAAGTAGTCTTCTTGATTTACCTTCAATAACAATAAATGGCAGGCCTGAGGCATTTAAACATATTAACTTAGTAACAGGTGTAGAGGTTGTATGAAAGAAATGTGATGGTATATTTCCAGCCTGGTGAATGAATGAGAATGATGATTATTCTGGAAAGTGACGCAGGCATACTCGGAAAAAAGAAATCCGAGTTCTCCTATCAGGAGTCGAACCTAAGACCTTCCGATTACTAGTTCGGATGCTCTACCACTGAGCTACAGGAGACTCGTGGGAGCTAAGGCCATTAAACTAGGTTCATGGGACAAACATCCTGCATACTGCTAGGATTTGAATGTCGAACGTGTGGTATGTGAAAGAAATGTGATGGTATATTTCCAGCCTGGTGAATGAATGAGAATGATGATTATTCTGGAAAGTGACGCAGGCATACTCAGAAAAAAGAAATCCGAGTTCTCCTATCAGGAGTCGAACCTAAGACCTTCCGATTACTAGTTCGGATTCTCTACCACTGAGCTACAGGAGACTCGTTGGAGCTAAGGCCATTAAACTAGGTTCATGGGACAAACATCCTGCATACTGCTAGGTTATTTCCCAAATGGGAATATACATGTACGTTGTACTGTTAAATCATAACATTAATAGAAACAAACTTTGATATTCTACTGTGAAAGACAGTTAAATTACATTAATGTCAACAACACTACAAAGCAGAAAAGTGAAAACATGAACAGCTTATGCTGCATTAGAGGATTTGCATTAGAGGATTTTGTCATCCCCATCTCCGTCATTGTTTGCACCAATTCTGGCTTCCCTCAGTGCTGATGTCATGGAAACATCAGCAGTACCCAAGAATTCTGCCAGGCCACCTATCTTAAGTGGCTTGTGAATTTCTGAATCTGGCAAACTCACCCTACGTAGGGGGCAGTCTTGCAATCTGGAGGCACAGTAGAAGCACCTAATTAATTGGCCACAACCAGCAACACAAAAATACAGTGATGCAGTACATGTGGATTGGCAAATAACACACTTAATAATCTCTTTCACCCTTTTCTTTTCATTATTTACTTCAAGGGCATCTTAGATCTCTTTAAACATTCCTTTTATCTCTGAAAACGTGTCTTGTTTTCGAGCCTATGAAAACGAAAAGTCAGTCATCAGGAGTGAGTGTATCATAAAAAGTACATGTAATTATTATAAAGAAAATTTTATACTGTTTCTTAAAGTAACAGTGCATTTCTTTTTTACCATTTAAACCTATTGTAGTAGTTGTATGTATGAACTTCTGGGTGTGTGAGAGGGGGACCTCTAACCATCTATTATACTATATGGTAAATTCTTACTCTAAATCATTATTACTATGGTTGAACTTATATCAGGTTTACTATCTATGTACAGTGAGTGGTAGATTCAGACCTGGAGGTAAGGGAAGGGCCCCTTCTCTAACCAAAACAAGGTATCTTGGTGCCTTGACCATCTGGGCCCCACTCCAGGTCTAAAATAAGGGGGAGACCCTGACATGCTCCTCTTATAAGTCTTACTCTTTGGCAGGGAAGGTGATCACATGTGCATTTTTTGTACCAGTTGGATAGCGGCCATACATTTTCACACTTGCCATTTTTTACGATTTTTAGGTGGAAACATTCGGGTACCCTAAAAAATCGAGGAATTCTTGCTTTGATGAGACTCATCGGTACTTTTGCCTTCAAAATCCAGTTGAATTAGATCCGCCACGATTCGGAAGAAAACTCCCCAATTTCCTGCATTTTAGGTCATGTGATCTTTTCCCGCCCATCGCCCCATCACTGCATCAGACAAAATCGAGGCAACATAATTTCAAAATGCAGAAACAATAATTATAGAATATGGATTCGACAGAACCAAAAGAAATAAGTAAGATGAAAATAAGTTGAAAAATGGAATAAATAAAGCAAATTAATTTCAAGATACTAACAACAATATTTAACTCACGCCGGAATGTGTTTCGCAAATAAGGCAAGGATATCAGTGCTCCTGGTCGAGGCAGATAAAAAAGAAGGAATAAATAAAGTGAAAGATAGCATTAAAAAAAACCAACATAATATCGAGGCAAGAAATTACAACATGCAAAAGACAATATATATCATGAAAAGGTACAATCAAAGCAAGATAATAAAGGAATAAAAAACAGATAGATATTACATGGAACCGAGGAAAACATGCAAGAAAAGAGTAAGCTTTAGGCTGAAATACGGAAGACAATCGCAAAACGTAATTGCAGATCGGAAATTTATAATGAAAACAAAACTTTCAAAAGACGACATGGCAAATGGCATTTAGAAATTCAAAACAAAATTTTGTAATCATAGCATCAAATTTACAATGGCCACGTGGTACATTCATCCTTGGTTCAGATTTTTTTCTGCACTTTCAATGTCAAATTCACTATGACACTGGAACCTTTGTACTTGCAGCTACTGAAATTCCAATCAGGTACTGCAAGGTTACACTAAGGGCACTTACCATTAGTCAGAACTGGCTGGCTGGGTCGGTCAGTTCGCAAATGGTACACGTCAGTTCGCAGAACTGGTTCTGGCCAAACTGGCCCTGCTCTTGGAGTTGGGCCAGCCAGTTCTCTCATTCCAGCGCGGAACGTGGAAAGCCGCAGCAAATTTTCGCGCCAGGTTCAGTGTACAATATCACATCTCGTTCGACCAAAATTTTGTAGAAAATTATATTATTGAAAACATCAGGATGGCTGCTGCTTTCTCAGTTGCTTCAACATCAGAAACTATTGGTAAGTACACACGTCTCAAATTTCTGTTGCTAATCAAAACAATTACTAGTTCGAAAACGCGTTTCATTTACCATTTTAAAATTCTTGCTCGTTGCAGGAGAAGCAAAACTCTGTTCTTGGACTCAGACTTCTACGAAACTGTTAATTTCCTTGAGAAAAGAACAAGATAATCTTTTTTGCAAAGGCAAAGTGCGTTAAAACGTGGCATGGCAAAGGGTTGCTGAAAAATTTAACGAAAACTCGCAAATTAAAGTAACCAGGGAACAATATTGTAATAAATGGAAAAAGCTCGAAAAAAAAATTTAAGAAGGTTCAGGAGCACAACGAAAAAACAGGGAGCGACAGAAAAGACATGGAATTTCAAGACGAACTTGCCGAATTCTTTGGCAGTGACCCCAAAATCATCCCACATTCTACCGTTTCTACCATAACCGCTAGCCATTGTGAAGGAGATTTATCGTCTGATGAAGATGGCAGTGTGCTAAATGAGCCTCCCAAGAAGAAAAGAAAACGAAAATCGAAGTCATCAGCTTCGGAGATGATAGAATTCCTCAGGGAATTTAAAGAAGACAAAGAGAAAGGAGCGAAAGAAAAAATTGATGTCATTACAAAAATGCACAAGGAGAAAATGGATGTAATGGAGCGGTTTCTTAGCATTCTATGAAAGAAGTAAGCTTAATCGCTTTGTGAACGTTGACAGCTAGTGCATGTAAGAAGTCGCAGAGAAGTCGCCTTTTTATTGTTCGTACTGCACATAACAAATTTTATGACCGTGTGCTATTACATTCAGAAGAAGTTGATTTCCTTTGACAGACCGCTAAAGTAAAAAGTTCCTCCCTTGCATTCAATTAGATCAACTGTCAATCCAAAATTACGCAATTTAATTATTGTTGTATTCCAATATACCCTTTGTAATGTTTGCAGGGTCTTTGAAAAGGCAGTAGTTGTTATTGGATCATTTGCTTTTTTCTTACAACAGTCATTCTCATTACAGTCGAACCTGTGTTAACCGGTCACCCTCGGGGAATGGCTAAGTGACCGCTTAATACAGGTTGCACAGAATACATCACTTACTTGGTTAAGAAAGTTCGGCGATAAAATAGTATGACAAAGGAAACCATGGTTTTGAAACGGACTAGTAAAACATTAACGCCACGATTGTGCTGCTCATTAGAAACTCAGTTGCCTGGCACGCTATTTGGTACCATGTTTAAGTGGTTTCCTTTTCCAAAGTGACCGTTTAAAACAGGTCAAGACAATAGAAACAGCTCGTTGGGACTTAGTATAGGGTGACAGGTCAGGATTACAGTAATTAAGGGAAGTAATTTTCGGGACTTTGACAACTGACTGCTTAATAGAGGGTGGCCGCTTAATACGTTGCTGCTTAATACAGGTTCGACTGTATGTAAGCATTTTACACAACATTATCATTTTTTGTCTATGGCACTTTAATTACCGCTCTAAACTGATGATTCAAGATCCATGTTTCCCTGCCGGGGGAAGATCCATATTTTTTAAATAAAAGTAACTCATCTTCAGTTCTGGCCACTCTCTGACCTTAACTTATCCATGTTTATTCCAAGTCTCATGCCCCTACATAAGTGTATAGCTATAACAATTCTTCCTCTTTAGACTTACGTTTAGAATTCTGATTTACACAAATAAAAACTGCAAATTTTGCGATGCAGTCATTCTTTCAATTGTGAAAAATAGGTCTAATCCCTTGCTACAAATTTCAAAGAACCAAGGCAGCAAGCAGATTAAAAGACACAGACCTCAGTGGTAAGAAAGATAACCATTTGGTTTCTCTTTGCCACAGCCAGTGGTCTTGGATCATAAGCAGGTAATTCACAATCTTCCCCATCATCATCATCAAAAAATTCATCAATGTTCTCTTCATCAATTAGCAGGCAAAAATTATGCAAAACACAGGCTGCTGCTACAACAGCTGGAGACTCATCAATATTTTCCATTTCGATAAATTTTAACCTTCTCCATCTCCCTTTCAGTAGACCAAAAGCCCTTTCAATTGTTTGGCGTGTCTTGGCATGTTTTTCATTGTAATTTACCTCGGGTCCTGATATGTGGTCATTATCTCTGAATGGTGTGAGCAACCATCTAAAAAAGAAAATGATAGGCATAATAAGTTTAAATCTGACAGAGTGAGTTTGTGGAATTCTAATAAATATTACCAATTTCAATATAGTTTGATACTGAAGTCTGCATTGTAGTTTGAATTTCAGGTCAATGATTTCAACAATTTTTTCCTTTTTTCCCCTTTATTTATAGTGAGAACAAGCAAAAAAGAATTGAAAAATCCAATCAAGATGAAACATCCCATTTTGAGCTGAAATTAATTATTTAAAACTACAATATATACATCAGTATCTTTTCATTTTTGGGGGGTGGTCAAAACATCATTATTTTATTATGTACCTGTGAAGAGGATAGGCGGAATCCCCAAGCAGATGGCTGTCACCCTGAAAGTGATGCTCTGCTGTATGGTACAAAGAAGAATTTCTGAGAACTCGTGCATCATGGACTGATCCAGGCCTTCCAGCATAAATATCTGTGAACAGCATTTTATGATTACATATACCCTGGAATTCAATTTTAATTCAGTTAAAAGCTTAATATATATATTCTCTATCTTATGGGGTAAGGGTTGATGGACAAAAGCCTGTCTTATCTCCCAAGCATTAATTATAATTTTGCTTTGACTATTAGACCCTAAGGCCTCTAGCTGTAAGATTATTGCTCTTTCTAGTTGTGTCCATTACCTGTAGAATTATTGAATGACTTTTCAGACGATTTAGATAGGACTGAGGGTCTACGGATGGAGTCCTAATTGGAATGTGACATCCATCAACTGCCCCAAAAACTCGTGGAAAACCACTGATCTGCTCAAATCCTTCTTCAACAACAACAGCTTGTGCACCTTAACCAAATAGAGACAAGATAGAGACTTTATATTGAACCACATCCCTGCTTTTCCACAAAAACAAATTCATTTCATTATTTGTTGAAACTTCATAGTCCATATTATTGATATAGAAAATTATGTGTAACAGACATAATGCTACAGTCATCTCCAAGTGTAACCCTGAAGAGTTAGGGTTCTTAGCACTGAGTTTTCAGTTTTTCCCAAAATAATAATAATAATAATAATTAGTATATACCACACAAGTGAATAGTGCTTTTTGCGCGCGCTGATTGGCTAGCTCGGAGGTGATTAGCCAAGTACTATTCACCTCCGAGCAACCAAAGAGAAACAAGATGATAACCCGTTTCGCCACGGTCACTTAAGAGGAAAATATTTCGATAAAAGAGACGGCTATTACCAAAAATACAACAAATTTTGGTTTGACGGCATTACATGGTAAATTATTTAATCTTTTAAACCTCATAATCTAAGGCAAAAAATAAAAATACAATGCATTAATTACGAAAACTGTCGAGCACTATAATTACAATGTAAACAATGAAACATCTAATGTTTTGCAGTATAGTCTCAACAACAGGACAAATTTCACACAACAATCGAAGAAAAGCACGTAGCAACTAAACAAGTGCCTCTAGAAGTTTTATTTGTCTACAAGAAAGCGAGACGGAACTAATTCTACAATACGAAATCGCTTACCGCGCGGCGCGCGAGATTTTGAAATTTCGCGCCATTTGTCGGTATATTGAAAAAATTAAGTGAGTTTTGGTCCATTTCTTATTCAGCTGGTGTGGTATATACTAAAACAATTATTCACCTCAGTGTCGGTGAAAGTGATGGATATTTACCTCGCCGCTTTGCGGCTCGGTAAATATCCATCACTATTCACCTCCACTTTGGTGAATAATTGTTAATAATAATAATAATAATAATAATAATAATAATAATAATGAAACACCTGTCTTGAAGGTTTCTTCTTGTCCGTATTTGAATTTTCGAATTGTCCTTGTGTACAATTTTTCTATTTGTCCTTGTTTGCATTTTCTCTCATATAAAGATGATACTTAATGCTCAGAAGCTTCAGCTTCATGAATACTCCATAATTTTGCGAAATACCTCCACAGCCATACCTCATTGTGTAGTTCCAGAAAAAAATCCATACCCACCTCATCAAAGGTCATCAGAAATTCCTAGGGGGAGGGGATCTTAAAAGTCAAAATTTTAGAAGCAATGTATGAAGCTAAACTGGAATTTCCTAGGGTGATTTCTGGAATTGCACATTAACAGTGACAACTAATCCTGCAGTTCTAATTTCAGCTCCATTTACCCTTTAACTCCCACAAAAGATTAAGTATCTTCTCCTTACAATATCAGTACTTTATCCAGCATACAGGTGTTGAGAAATAGACATCATATCAGCTAGGTGCTGTCATCAGCTGATATAACACCAAATTCTCCTCACTAATTTATAAAGAAATGTAAAACAGCTAGATGGGAAAATTAGTAATCAAATATTAGGAGTTACAGGGTTAAATATGTTAGCATGGCTGTGGTTGTCTTCTGGGAGCTACTTTTGAACTGTGCTTCCAATGAATTAGCCACTGGTGCAAGCATTTACCGAGTGGCATGATCCCACAAGCATAACACTATAACTTTGTAATCATTTGTAACCATTGTAATCATTCATAAACACACTTAAAATGGGCTGCAGACCCCTTCACTAAAATCAGTGAGTCAAGTTGTGTTGAGGATGCTTTATCTATTTAGTTTATTTGCCTGTAATTCTTTGTGAGTTGTACCTGTAGTGCGAGAAACACTCAAACATTGCCAAGAAAGTCCATGGCGAAAATAATGATCTGAGATGTTCGCCAGCTCGTCGCCTCGGTAAAACTACAAATTTTCCTCGAAGCATGCTAGTGACACGTTTTTTTATTTCAATGAAAAAGGTGCATGACTTTGTAAATAAGTTTAGGAAGTTATTGCAACAGGCTGGTTCTCTACGCACCGATGGTTTGCGAAGGCGTCGCCCTCTCTGTCAAGATAAAGTGATAATAAAACAACCTGACAAGTAACCAATTCCAGTAAGACGCTAGTGTGGGATTTTTACTGTATTTATTTTATCTTGTAATCATCTGTTGTAATACTTTTCTTTCTATGTTAATGTTGTGTAAATAGTGTGAAATAAATGAACCATGAACCATGATGCCTTTCTTTACGGTCGTAAAAACATGGCAACAGGCTAAATTTGACTGAAAAGTGAAAACTGTGTTGTTCAACCTTTAATCACATTAACCCGTGTTACAATCGTTTGTTTGCTGATACGCTTTTAGTCGGAGAAATCAAACAGGGTGGTGGACATGATCAGGTAGTAGACATGCCGGCTACAGAGGGAGGTAGACCACTGGAAGAGGATCAAAATGGTCATGAGCGGAGAGGAGAAAAGAGAAGACGAACAGGATGCTGAAGAAGAACAGCTAGCCAGACACAGCAAAAGATCAGTATGCATTAGGAAACCTCCAGACCATTATGGTGAATGGATTCTAAATAACTTACAGCAGATGTAGAACGACTTGAAGATGTTGGGGACAAGCAAAGAATGGACAAGGCGCGGATCAAGAAGCTGAGACCAAAATTGCTGAAGAAGGCTAGAACATTGTGTGAACTTTGAAACTGTTCTTTCTTGTAGAGAGATAAACCTTCAAGAGTTTTTGTTAAGAGACTGGACTGATGGACTTTATTTTGCTTTATCATTCCATGTGATCGTGAATCTGGAGATTCCTTCCTTTTAGGGAAGGGGTTGATATTCCCAGGTCCTTGCAGTTCGTTAGCTAGGTCTTTCTCTTCATCACGAGTTGTCATCTGATACCTTTGCTTTTCGTTCGTTCGCTCTCGTGTCGTTTGGTTTATTTATTCATTTGCTATGGCTCAAGCCGCCAGGAAACGTAAAACAAGAGTTCCAGTGCTTCTATCCCCATTTGACTATCCACAGCTCAGCTTCCACATGTCTTCTGTCGAGCAGCAATTTTTCGTCTACCGTTTTGTTGCCAGCCTCCGTTAAACCAGGCTTTATTTCCATTCCGGCGCAGCCTCCAGTTGTCTCTGCTCCCTCAACATCGCTGTCTGGTCAGCTTTCCCTCTCTCATGACCACTCGCCGCTGCTATTATTTGTCACCTTCTTTGCACCTGAATGCCTTTGGAACCCGAATTCCCGTCCCGTCGAAGTTGAACATTCCTGTTTGGCAGGCGTACCTGGAACATTATTCCCATTCCATAGTAGCTGATTTTCTTGCCTTTAGATGGCCTATTAACTGCCACTCCATAGTTTCTCTCCCATCTCAACTCCCGAACCACTCTTCAGCTACCCGCTTTCCAGATGTTATTGACTCCATCTTGTCTACAGAGCTTGAACATACTGCCACCGCTGAGCCATTCAGGTCTAATCCTTTCCCAGGCGCTATCCGTACATCTCTATTGCAAACCGTCCCCAACGACGGCTCGAAAAGGCGTGTTACCCTTGATCTCAGCTTCCCTCCTGGTACCTCCAACAACGATGGAATTCCTACAGATTCTTACCTTGATCAGCCTTTCCATCTCTCCCTACCTCGTTCTTCAGATTTTATCGACCTTATTCTGTCCAAGGGTGCAGGATCCTACCTTTACAGGAAAGATTTGAAATGCACGTATCAACAGATTCCCATGGATCCTACAGATTATATCTTCCTCGTTTACCACTGGAGTGACTGCTTATATTTTGACCTCGTGCTTGCGTTAGGTCTTTTTTCTGCCACCCTAGCCTGTCAGCGGACTACCAACGCGATCGCCCACGTTTTCCAATCAGTCTTTAACCACGACTACATCAATTATATTGATCACTTTGGTGGGATTGAAACCCCCTTTGAGGATGCTTTCTGTGACCTGGAGTGTCTTTTCAATGAGTTAGGCCTCGAATCATCTCCATCCAAGGACTGTTCACCTTCCACCAGAATGGTTTTTCTTGGTCTCACTTATGACACTGTCACAATGTCCATAGAGATTCCACTGGATAAACTTCACACTACCTTTGATCTCATACACCAGTGGCTCACATCTCCACAGTCCACTAATCCAGATCTACAGTCCCTCATTGGCAAGCTCTCCTACATCTGCGCTTGTATCAGCCAGGGAAGAATTTTTATGCAGTGCCTTCTTAACAAGCTCCACCAACTTCCTTCTAAGCACATTCGTTTCTTGCCCAGTTCAGACATGGTGTCCGATTTACATTGGTGGAACAAGTTCCTTTCTGTCTACAATGGTGTTTCCCTGTTGCGTGATCATCATTTTTGTACTGACGCCTGCGCTGTTGGTATCGGTGGTTTCTTTTCTGGTCGTTTTTTTCCACTCCCCTTTTCCGGCATGCATCGATCCAAACTCCCTCTCAATCGCTTCACTTAAAATGTTGGCCTTTTTTTTTTTAATTAGTCTTTCACGACACCAACATTAACAATGATAAACACTACGTTGAGTACTTATAACAATTACGATTCTGACATTAACGAGATATACTATTTGTACTAACTCATGATAATCCCAGTATACTTTAAGACACACAATACTTATCATATGTATACTGCTGACTCTACAAAACAAAATTTGCGATACTTATAATACTTGAAATGCTTCGGTTGCCTAATTAGTTTGCACGAAGACTTATTAATACGATGATAAGGTTTGATAATACTGGCTGACAAACACTATGCATTACAAGAAATGATTCACGATGATCAAACCAACACTGTACAGAAAAAGGAAAACTAAAGGCTCACGGAATCCTGGACGTAAGAGGGCTCCGTGCATAGTCTACTTTTTAGTAGAGTTTTAAATGCTAGGAAGCAAAGAGGTTCATTTTCTTTGGAAGCGGTGTAGATATAGAAACGTGCCGCTATGGAGTTTGCTAAGATTTCAACAATCAATTACGACAAGAATACCAGAAAGTGGACAACCTTGTCTTACGTCGCGTTCCAGCTCAAAGAAAGGCGTTGTGTGACCGTTATTTGCAACACTGCTTTGAATGTTGCTATATTTGTATGTAATTAATGACCTGCCTTGTAATTCAGTTTATACTGCAAAAAGGTTGAATAAACGATCATTATTATTATTATTAAAAAGTCCTTACCCGCTGTAATAAGGGCAGCTCGAAACCAAGAGTCGCAAGGGTCTTAAAAATGAAGTTCCATTCTATGCTATCAAAAGCCTTTTTGAAGTCCAGAAACAAAGCGATGCCTGGAGTATTGAGCGCTTCTGTGTATTCTATAATGTCAGCAATTAAATGTACACTTTGAGCAATAGATCGGCCTTTAATGAAACTGGTTTGATCTCCATTTATTAGAACGGGTAAAACTTTCGAAATTCTAGAGGCGATAGCTTTGGTAGCAATTTTATAATCAGTGTTGGGAAGCGAGATTGGTCTCCAGTTATCTAAAAACGCTTTATTTTTATTTTTCTTTGGGATAAGAGTGATGACTCCTCTTTTTTGCAAGATTGACATTTCACCCACCTCAAAAGCGTGGTTAAGGCTGTCAACAAGGTCTTGACCCAATAGCTCCCAAAAAAATAAGTAAAACTCCGCAGTTAATCCATCCATACTGGGTGACTTACCCTTGGAAAACTGTTTAAGAGAGGCAAGGCATTCTTCCCTGGTTAATAGACCATTGCAAGTATCGGCTTCCTGTGGGGTCAGCCTTGGGAGGGTAGTACGTGTCAAAAAACTCAACGAAATCGAAATCATTTGGGTTTGTAAAATTAGAAGTGTATAGATTTTTATAATAACAATATTCCTCGTTTAAGATTTCGGTGGGATTGGTTAAGGTAAGGTTTTCTGTTTTTAGCTCGGTGATGTATTTGTTCAGATGATTTTGTCTCTCGAGATTAAAGAAATATCAGGTGTTTTGCTCCCCTTGCTTGCACCATCTTCCTTTACTCCTAATCATGGCCCCCTCTGTTTTGCGCTTTGAGATCTGCTTGGGTTTGAGTTTGAAATGTTGGCCGTTACTGTCAGCATCAAGTTGTGGTCTGATGAGCTACGCAGTTCACGAATTTTGGTTTAAACTGACAACCTTAACACCGAACTAGCCATCGACACTGGCCGTTCTCGCATGCCTTTTATCCAGTCCTCTTTGCGTGACTTGTGGTTTTACGCATCTCTTTATGATTTTGAACTGTGTACTCTTCACATCCCTGGCTATGCCAATATTATCGCTGATGCTCTTAGTCATTGGGACACTCATCTTCAGTTTAGCACCACCTTCTATGAGGCTGCTTCTCCTTATTATGACACCCTCAAATGTCTATGGTAATCATCTCTCTATTTGGTTGCAGGTTTCTCCAACAGCGACCTTCAACTCTGCGTCACCAGGATTCAAGCCCTCACACTTCCTGACTCTACCAAACGTAATTATCACTTTGTTTGGAACACTTACTCGAAATTCTGCCAGTTTTACTCCATCACTCCATTTTCAGCCTCTACATCAACCATCGCTTCCTTCATTGCCCTGCTCAGTTTTTCCATGAAGTCATATCATACTGTTAATAATTACTTGAGTGCCCTTCGGCGTTTACATGTGTCTTGTCATTTTGATACCTATGCCTTCGACGATAACCATGTCAAATTAACACAAAAAGGCTTGGAGAAGTCCATGGTCCACCTTCCGCAATGCAAGGCTCCTCTCACACCGGCTATTTTGCTGCAATTTTTCTACCATCTCAATATCTGACTCTGCTCATCTCGCCTTGTGGTACACCTTGCTTGTGGGCGTTTTCTCCTTCTTCAGAACTGCCAACCTTGTACCACGGTCTTTCGAAAAGTTCTCCACTCATCAAGTCTTGTCCAGGGCCAGCGTCACTTTTGCCAGCTCAGGTGCCCTCCTCACAGTTACCTGCACCAACACACATCAGGCTGGAGACACTGCTCTCGTGATTCCCATTCCTTGTATTCCAGGATCTTCCCTCTGCACCACAGCTGCCCTGAAATCGTTGCTCAACTCAGTTTCCGCCCCAGCCAGTTACCCTCTCTTTACTTACACTACTGCTTCACATCAGCATGACTGCATCACAGCAACATCCTTGAACAATGGCATCAAGCATTTGGCCTCTCTGGCGTGTCTTGATCCCCAGGATTACTCTGGTCACAGTTTGCGTCGCGGGGGTGCTACCTTTGCAATTCAATGGGGGTTTCCCTCCAAGCTCATCAAAGTCCAAGGCAATTGGAGATCTGATGCCTATATGCTGTATTTGACACTGCCTTTGGCAGACAGACTAGTGCTGTCTCACGCATTTCTCAGCACATTCAATCGTTATCGTTCAGTTTATGTATTCTTTTTTACCCAATTTGTTTTTCCCGCGCCTTTGGCACAGTCTTGTTCTATCTCAATCCTGTTTTATCACATTCATAGTTGTCCAACAAGTGGGAGGTTTGCCACCAGTTCCAGGAATACTTGCCAAGAAAGAGCCATGCAGAAATGACCCCTAAAGAGTGAAAGGCTTTTCTTAAAAAGATTGAAAAGTATGTCCAGATCCAGGAGCATATGAGCAACGCTGCAATTTCAAGACATCATCCATTTCAAGTGCCTCAGTTGGTCCCTCTAAAAGGCATCCCACTTGTGACATTGGCGACCTGTCCCCATTAAGTGATCACTTTTCAAGAGAGGAACAGGCAAGTCTTCTGAAAAAACCCTAAAGTGTTCTACAGAATGAGCAGTTTTACCAGGGTTTCCAGGAAATTGTTTATTTCTTGGGCAGTGGGGAAGCACTCCCTCACCAGGTTCAGTGCCTGAAAAGCGGAAAACGTTCCTGTGATTGTCAATTCTTTCGACGAAACAACCTTTGTCATCATTGTGTAGCAATCGCCATACATCTAGATGGGTGGTAAAGGTTGCAGAGGCCAATAAAGGCCAAAACCTCAGCAGAATATCGACAGCTACTGCACCAAGGAATGATGGGAAGGCTACATCCCGAAAGAGACCTTTGACTGCAAGAGAAGTGGTAGTCCACAATCCCATAGATGTAGGTGCAGATGATACAGAAGCAAGTTTCCAAGATGAAGTAATAAATCCAACAACACTTGTGGAAAGGAGAGCAGCCAGACCAGCTGACCCACCACCCAGTGCACCACTGGTTCTGAAGAGAATTGCCGGTAGTATCAGGAAGTGCACTGGCTGCTTCAAGGTCATAACAACAAGCAAACAAATACTTGGCAGCTGGTGTCATCAACAAGGCACTATCATCTCAACCCTGTTCCTGCACAAAGGTGTCATCTAAGATCCAGATAGGTAATGTCAATACCTGTGGTCACACTACAGGCTTTTGTCCTAGGGAAACTGGAAACTCAACTTTGCAAGTGTGACCGATTTTTCCCCAAGTAAATTACCTCGGGAAAGTTTTATCCTCTGGGGTTTGAAAACCGCAAGAGAACAAAAGAATGTCCTATGGATTTCCCTTGACAACTACCCTAAAGCAGAGAAAGGAAAAATCAAATCCCAGAGTAGCCGACCAATGGACGCTCATTGGCGATCGCGCTGGTGACAGATCCAGAATTATAATGTTGTGAAACTAATTTTGTAAGCGCTTGAGAGCATGACTTCTGTTGAAGATTTTGCCGCGCACACGCGAAAATCCACGTCGCGATTTAAAGAAATCATGTGAGTATAAATCGCTTCTGAATTCCTTTTTTTTTCTGATTAACTCCAGGTTTAGTTTGTACGAATATATTATATCTAATTTAAGACAAATTTCGTTTCAGAAACAGATTGAATCCTGAAGAAGAACCGGCCAAGCCGATATACCACAACGGCTATCTATTCTCTGGGTTGTCGCGGCTTCAGGCAAACAATTTAGAAGCCAGACCCAGTCGAGTTTTGGATAGCATGGAGTTCATCAGCTACCCGGCGTTGCTGGCATATGGAGTTTCAGCATTTCCTGTATATTCTGGATATTCTAATCCAAATCCGATCCCTCAAGACGTCACCAGAAATGAAACGAAAAGAAACGCGGAAAGCAAACTGTGATAAACAGTTGTGCAAATGAAATTAAATGTTTCCCTTGAAACTCGAAAATTTTCTTTCCACCACATGTTTAATGCGTTGGAATGGAACAAAGTCTCAAACCAATACTGCGGCCTTGGAAGAACATCCAAATCTGTCATCATTGTGCCCCCAGAATATGCACCGGAAGGCAGCAAAAGAAGAGGAGTTGAAGAGTCCACGATGGACTTTCTTCAAATTTTCTTATTTCACCTTGAAGACAACCCAAATGTTAATGTTTCTGGGTATGCAGAGCCATTGGCAAGCTGTGAAAACACAGGTAGAGAAGTTGCAGAATCACATATAGAGTTGCTCCTTCCTGACCTTACACCTGCAGGTGTTATGGGATGGCTGACTGGTCAGAAAAAAAACAAGCCTATCACCAGAGAAAAACGTAAAATTACTGTCAAGTTCAATCATGACTACGCTATCCGGAACCCCATTCACCAAATTTGTTTCCCAGTCGCTGGAGGTTGTGCTAAAGAAATGACTTTTCCAGCAGCTCATATGAAGGCAGAGAAAGCATTTAATGAAGTTCTTATGTTAGCACTTTCCCAGGGTCAATCTTAGTATGGCATGATGCCTGAACTTAACTTAACAGACAACAATACCGGAATTTCCTTAAAGGGGAATAAATCACTGTCTGCAGAGAGAGACCGCTGGCAACTGGAGCATTGACACTGCAATAATACAATGTTTATCACGTAAACAGTAACAATATTGTTGAATTTAAATGACCCTCCTTTTTCATGGTCTTTTTACAGGGAAATGTCTAACTTACAATTTTGTACGGTTTTCACATCAACTTCCATAGGGGACTCTGTGTAAATTTAACACAATGGAATTGAAGAAATTGAAGAAAGGATAGTAATACTGTATTAGCATATGAAAATATTTGAAATTGTTTATTGTCAAACTAAGAAAACCGTGAACATTAAGAATCTTTTCTGGATTATTTATTGTACTGGTCAGGCCACGAAAAAAATTAATGTTACAGCTAGTGTTTTTTTTTCTCTGATATCTGATTGGATTTCCTTCAAACACAATAAACAAATCAAAAATATTTTGAGTGTTCAGAGTAAATGAACTTTGTGTTTTTGATATCTTTGGTGACCTATTATATGTTAACATTCTCTGGCCTAGGTCTTTGGTTTAGCCTCGTGTCAAAGTTATTATTTAAACAATTGCGTAAACCAAGTTGGATGACCTATCTATGCATCCTAACCATTTTCAAATTCGATGAGTTAATCTTATAGTTAATGTTAGGTGAACTTCAAACACATACAGTTGTCAAACGAACTTTCAAATTGTTTTGAAAAAACAAAGCTTGCATCACGTTTTGAAATCTTAGGGACTGTGGAATAATTATCTGGATGGGGAAGGGTTCAAAGTTAGCTGTCACCCACTTGCCAATTGCGACTAAAAATCCTTCTTGGTGAATACAAATCTTGTGTCACTTGAGTGATTGCAAGTCATTCATGCGGCAACATGTGCTACGAAAATTCAAATTACAACACTATGAATGCATGCCACTCCTCCTGAAAACCTCTTTTACAAATACAGAGAGCTTTGAAAATTTGGTGTTTAAGGACCTATAATTCTAAGTACACGTATGTATGTAGGATGGCAAGGTCTTTTAATCAAAAGCTTCACCTACTATTACTTTTAATATAATCTGTTACAAATAAATGCCAGTCTCATAGTTGTACCCTTCTTTCACCATTCTTCTCCTTTCATCGAGAGTAGCTCAAATGTGTCGTCTCAGTTCCGTTACAAAAGAATAAAATGTAACAAAGTTTGAAATGAAACAATACCAAGTTTAGCAACCACATTTAATTAGAAAATGTCATCTGTTTGGTGTGTGCACAGGAAACCAGTTCCACTGATGACGAAAACAAGAAAAATTTGTAGAGAAAACGAGGATGTTTCTGAAGTAAACAGTGAGCAAGCCATTCCTGGTTCACAAAGAGAAAGAAAGGATACCCAAGGAAAGGGGAAGAGAGGTTCGTATGAGCATGAAAGCAACACTAGCCACTCAAACAGCAGGGATACAGATTACAGTAATTCTGATGTCCCTGAGGAGGAAATGAAGTTACTAGGCAATCTGGAAGCATTACTGAAAATCAGGGCTGTCATTAAGGTTTTGATAAGAAGGTTTTTAAGAGCAATTCTTCCTGTTGCTGTTGTGTTTTACTCATTTTCAGAGAGTAGCCAGCTGATTTTACTATATAGTAGCTGGCTATAGAAACTGGTTGCCAGCTTCTTCAGACAGCCCTGGAAAATACTATAACATGGGTGTGTTTTGTTTCTCATGCGTGTGTTACTAATTACCTTGGGATGGGTGAATTAAATTACTCATATCCATGCAAACTTCATGTTAACAAAATTTATGTTCCTTTGACATGCAGGAAGTGCATCAAATGTTCCTCTTAGTACAGCTGAGACCATTCTGTTGGTGTAGTTCAAGAAAGGATACACCAAAGATTCAAAAAAGGAAAAGCACCTTCTTCCCTTGTGCCGTGACTTGAAAAATAAGCATTTCAAATCCAAGGACAAGAATGATTTGATTATGGCTGTGGATAAACAACTCCCACTTAAACAAAACAGTAGTTTTGCAACCAGATGCAGACTTTTATTGCCTACAAAGAGACAGTATTGCCTTAAACTTTAAATAAGTTAAGGGCAGGTATTCTAGTTCAGAGTACTGGCTACTTTGTTGCCTCTTAGTTGTTTACAATAGTTAATTTTAACCACAACAACAGATTTCCCAGAGTAAGTCATATAGAGTTAATTTTGCAAGTATTGAGTTATGACGAGAACTGCTTTGTGGTTTTTCAGTTGCTTAGTTAACAAATAGGCCCTACTTGGTACCACTGTCAGACAAAATGTCAGTATATCTCAGGCTTTGCATTTCCAGATATTTGTTATCTAACTTCAAAATTCAGTGTGATGATACTGGTACAGTAATTTTGAAATGACATTAACCGAACGTTAATTTAACAATTTACTGATGTTGCATTGGGCATTTTGAGACTACAGACTGAGAAACAGGAAATTAAACTCCTCCTCCAGTTTCACTGTTTATTAATCGTTTTTCGTTCTATTAATTAAGAACTCATGCTTGATTCTTTCTTTCTTGTTATACCTGTACACTGTAAGACTGAATAACAATAGCCACATGTGTTGCCTAGCTGTTAAAAAGTATTGCTCAAGTAAAAATCACAAACTAAGATTGGTATGATAATGGATTCCCAAGGTGTTGCTACCTTCTTAGTATAACATGACTTGTCTTTCGGAGCTTAATCCAAGACTAAAATAAAATTGAAAATGGTCAGTTTTACCAATTTTGGGATATTGTTGTAATTTAACTCAAAATAACAAATGTTTACCAAGTTTGGTAATTGGGGACTTTTCTTGGTAAATAGCTTTATTCCCAACGAAATTCCAAACTTGGTAAGAAATTCTACCAAGAAAATAATAACGGCATTTTCTTAGTAAAAGACAATATCTCAGGCTTTGCATTTCCAGATGTTTGTTACCTAAAAATGACATTAATAGAAAGTTTAATTTAACAATTTATTGATGTTGCATTGGCCATTTTGAGACTACAGACTGAGAAACAGGAAATTAAACTCCTCCTCCAGTTTCACTGTTTATTAGTCTTTTTTCGTTCTATTAATTAAGAACTCATGCTTGATTCTTTCTTTCTTGTTATACCTGTACACTGTAAGATTGAATAAAAATAGCCACATGTGTTGCCCAGCTGTTAAAAAGTACTGCTCAAGTAAAGTATTCCCAAGGTGTTGGTATCTTCTTGGTGACTTGTCTTTGGGAGCTTAATCCAAGATTAAAATGAAATTGAAAATAGTCCATTTTACCAATTTTGGGATATTGTTGTGATTTAACACAAAATAACAAATCTTTACCAAGATTGGGAATTGGGGATTTTTCTTGGTAAATGAATTTCAAAACGAAATTCCAAACTTGGTAACAATATCAACATTAGTACAGACATTGGTAAATTAAATTAAAATAACAACGTTGGTATTTTCTTGGTAAAAGACAACTTACCAATGTCTGTCTTATTTGGGGAAAACCTTGGTAGGATACAATTTCCAAGAATTAATGTAATTGGGAATGCTTGATTTTACCAAGTTTGGGAATTTGTTCGGAATAAAGCCATTTACCAAGAAAAACCCAAAAAAACCCAAATGTTTACTAAGCTTGGAAATTGGGGATTTATTCTTGGTAAATGGCTTTATTACCAACAAGTTTCCAAAACTTGGTAAGAATACCAACATTCAATACAGACATTGGTATGTTAATCTCTACCACGAACATACCAACATTGAATTCTACCAAGAAAAGCATTGGTATTTTCTTAATAAAAGAAAACTTACCAAAGTCTGTCTTATTCCCAAGAATAAATGAAATTGGGAATGCTCGATTTTACCAAGTTTGGGAATTTTTTGGAAATTAAGCTTTTTTCCAAGAAAATTTTTTTTTTCCAAATTTGGGAAGTGGGGATTTTTTCCTGTGCTTTTAATCGTGGATAAGCATTAAACGGTTTTCGAACAACCCAGCCCACATGTTTGGCAAACATATGGCCTTGCAATGAAGAAATGTTTCTGACAACCTGGGTTATTTTGCTTATCATGTTCATCAGTGATGCACATGGAAGAAATAATATACAAACTACATATAGTTTATGAACTCATTCTCTCCTCATAAATGACACCCATATCTGTTCATGAATAAAAAGGAAAGAAGAGTACCATTCGCCGATGTCACACGTGGCCATATTGGGAATTTCCAACATGAAATCGAGGCGATAAGTGTCTGGTGGTACTTGTCGGGATTGTAGTGACGGCGGTCGCAATGGTGACCGTTTCTGTTGTGTCTGAGTTTTGGCACAAAAACCTCGACCAAATACCAGTTATCACTGGCTCGTTTATAGAAAAATTTGCACAGGAGAACCTGCCTATAAAGGCCACATTGTCAAGAGGGTAAAAGTTTTATCATGAAGGTTTTATTCATGATGTACAAGGTTCGTGGTTTCTCAATAAAAATGTGTTCGATAAGCAGTTGTGTTTGTGTTTCGATTGTAGTAAGGTTAAGCTTAGGTGGTTTTTCTGTCATTTTTCGTGGAGTCAGGCTTCGTATAGTTCCATCTATAATTGGTAGCCGTGTTTACGGCAGCGTTTTTTCTTTTACATGTCACACGCAGTGAGAAACCCCTCAAGGACAGTTGGTTGTGCCATGCGTAGCCGTTGTTTTAGAAGTATGAAGAAAAACGAGGAACCACACTTTATCACTGTTGTCTTTTCTAATCAAAACGATGTCGGAATAGACAGTTTCAATTGCGGCTGTGCCCCTGGGAAAGGCTTGTGTCAACATACAATATTTATATCTATATCTTTATCTAAATCCATCTATCAGGAACCAGCGATTCAGTCCCAGTTGGTGGATCGAACACCATCCGGCTATCAAGTAGCGACTACGCCTATGCCAAGGGGGCCACCAAGTCTACAGCAATGGCTCTTAGACTGGTAGACAAGATGTTTACGGACACCGACGCTGATACATTCCACAGTCAATGGGACAAAATATTTTGCCGCTCTTGACCCAAGCAAGATTGCTGCAATAAAAGGTAATGTAGTTATAAGTCAAGTAGCCTTCCTTGAACAGTTTGATAATCTTCAACTTGCAGTTGAACCACTGCCATAGCATATTGGAAAGGTTGATGCAAGGCATCTGCACGTGTTCGCTTTATTTTTATCCTGCCATCTGACAGCCTGGAACCGGCTACGACGATACACTAAGGGACTTTAGCGCAACAGTTTTATTTGTTTTGTTTTGTCAAGTCGGCTCCATAGTAGAATGCTTTGTCTGTAACATGCAAAAAAAATAAAATACATATATACAAGCTATTATACTTACCCACGCTTTTTCTTTGCAGCTGAAGTGATGGGAGCCTTCCCCTACCAGTGTCGTAACAGCGAGGAGACGGCCCGAATGTGGGAACAGTGCAAGGTCAGCATCGGAAAAAGATGCCAGAATTTACGCGTCAAAGACAAACAAACCCGCCAAGATTAAAATGTCATAGAATTTCACGTTTTAATAGTTGTCAGAACTTGTGAAAAAAGCCAATTAGCCGAAACTAGCATTTAATGTGCATATACTGTATAAATTTTCCTTAGTTTTTTTTAAGAAATTGCTGTATATTTTCTTGTTAGTACGACAACTTTGATAAGGTCAAGTGTAAATTTGATTTCTTGTATTTATTGGCAGTACGATTAAACTTGATTTAGAAATAAAATTGTAGTTTATCTTAAATGGAGTCTGCTTCCATTTTGTTGGGAAAAAGCGGGCGGTAAATTGCAACAATAAAAATGTGTTGTGTCACCGTAAAGCTAAGAAAGACGTGAAAACTTTGAGGGTGAGACGGAAAGCAATAATTAAG
This sequence comes from Pavona decussata, assembly GCF_977016875.1. Classification (NCBI taxonomy): domain Eukaryota; kingdom Metazoa; phylum Cnidaria; class Anthozoa; order Scleractinia; family Agariciidae; genus Pavona; species Pavona decussata. The sequence goes on along the minus strand of NW_028145437.1, from coordinate 617,745 downwards.
TTACAAGGTCGTCCTAATCTTAGGTGCCCTGTGATACTAAGTGATGAGATGTTTTGTAAAGACGTCATCAAAGTGTCCACAAGTACGGCTGGCACGCAGATCGAAAGCGCTTTTGACTGGAACTACCCTTCTACTGAGTTTTGAAGCTTTGCTGCCGTTTTAAACAATGGATTTCGTTACAAAAGTGCTTAAGATGCACCGTTTATTATTTCTTTACAAGCATTTAGTTTATAGAGTGATTGTTTATTTGGCACGTGCCACCGAGCATAGCACGGCTTCGTTTCCACTTCACCGATATCACAGAGGTAGTGGGTTCGAATCCTGATCAACCCTGAATTGTTTTTTTGTTTGTTTTTCTCAAGGTTTATTTTAATAACTGCTTAAGTAGCGGTCGTAACCGCGATGATCACTCACATATTCATTGAGGTTTAGCGTACAAGTAATATGAACCCGCGAGACCGAGCGTGATGCTTTAATAGCTTTATGCAAATAAGTTGTTTCCAAAAAGTTTGGACATTTGATGTTCACAATCTCAGCCATTGCAACCTTCTCAGGGAACTCCTTTCATTTCATTAGCATTACACAATGTAAGAGAAGTGTGGTCATGGAATTAACATTTAAAATTAACCACATTCCTTCGACTGAATCGTTTTGTCGACTCGCTGGTGAAACAAGCAATATTCGTTTTGTTTTCCTTTTGCAGCACATTCCACTTAATCCTAATCATTATATTTCTTATACTTTAAGAACCTAAACATGGAAATCTCAATCAGAGGTTATATTTTCATTTCGTTAGCATCACACAAGTATTTGAGAGGTAACGGTCAAAGAATATTGCAACTTTATATCACGGTCGACTGAAGTGTTTTGTTTACATTTTGCGTGACTTTCACATAAGCTTACTGTTATATATGTACGTTCTTTCCATGACAAACATTTCTCACTTACATGTCTGTTTGTCTCCAAGTAGGTAGATGATCTTTCCGTTGTTGATTTATTAAGTTTGTTATTCATTTGTTAGCAAATGTGTACAAGACAGATTATGACAAGTTTCGTTCAGGCATCTGGACTATTAAACCTTTCGGCTGTGTAATCGGAAGCGATGTGAATCACTACCTCGCTGTCACTCAGGTTCTTATTAACTGTAGTTGCCGCGCAAATTTTCGCAATAGGGATTTTTCGTTTGACCTTCCGAAATATCGTGCGATATTTCGACAAAATGTCACATGAAATGTCGTTTGAAGGTGAAGTTTTTCGCTCGAAATTGCACGAAATCTCGCTCAAAAGTTCGGGAGAACAAAGAACAAATTCGTAGAATTTCGTTTGCACTACTTTTGCACAATACTGTAAGGTCAATTCAGCAGGATAAGGTGCGAACGAGTCTTCTAGAAAGACTTGACAAAACCTCAGTTCTCATCACACAAGACTGGGGGTTGAAATTTCTGCTGCATAAGTTCAGGGAAACTCAAGCTTATTGGCTTGCCAAAAGAGGAACTTCTTGGCATATTAGTGTTGTTGTCCGTAAGCTTGCTGAAAAGCTACAACAGCAAGCGTTTGTACACATAGTCGAGAATTACAGTCAAGACAGCGACGTGGTGGTCAGCATCATCCGACACACACTACAGGGGCTCGAGAGAACATCCCGAAATTTCAACTGCCTTTCTCCGACAGGACAATGCGGGGTGTTACCACAGTGTCATCATGTTAGCCACTTGTCAACTTATGGAACAAGCGACTGGTATTAAAGTTGAGAGAGTAGACTTTAGTGACCCACAAGGCAGTAAGGGTCCATGTGACAGAAGAGGTGCCACCATCAAAGCCCACATCCTTCACTACATTAACGAAGGCCATGGTGTAGTCACTGCAGACGAACTCAAAAAAGCTATTCTATCCCATGGTGGTGTCTGTGGTGTCCAAGTTACCTTAATCAATTCCAGAAAGCAGCATCGGACCTCTTTGCAAGGAAAACTTGAAGGCATACTGATGATATGGTTAGATCTGTCACAGTCAGTTTAGTCAACAAGCATATCCTATACCTAAATGAATTCAAAGAAGGACTAACCCTGTATGGGCTGTCAGACATTGTTACAAATCAACCAAATGCCTGCCAGCCTTTATTTGTGATAGGGCAGGTCAAAATGTGGATGCCACATTGATGAATACTCTCCAGCAGGCTCTTCTTGACGAGACATTAATGGACAATTCTCAGGATTTCCTTGTGGCCTTCGATGATGCAAATATTACTGGTTATGACATTGCTGTTGCCTTAATTTGGCGAGGTCGGTTAGCAACAGTGTGGCTTTTTGGATGTATCTGAAATCTGCTGGGGACTATTAACTGGTATTAGTTTTAATTATACATTTGTTTTTCCATAAAATTTTAATTATTAGGGATATAGGTTTTATCTCAAATACACGATCCAATCAGCAAGTTGCTGTAATCATATTTTATTGTGTTTAAATAAACGTTTTTGTTGTTGTTGCATGGAATTACAATGAGAATGATCCAGACCCAGACATTTAAGGAGCAGTCGCAGAGCCATTGATTGAGAAGTTTGAAAAAGCTGACTCGGTGTCTGCTAGAATACTGGGATAGCTTACGGGCCAGAAACACTGGCAATTGAATGAAGAAAACATCAAAATCACAGCAAAGTTTGAACATGAATGTCTAATCCACAACCAAGCATGCTCTTTTTGCTTTCCCTTAGTAGGGGCCTGTGACATGGAAAATACATTTCTCGTGAGTCACATCACAGGCTATGATGCATTAAAAAGTGTCTTCATGTTAGCATTTTCCAAAGGTCAAGCCTTTGGAAATCGATTATTTCAGTTCAAGTCAGTTAATTAGGTTCAGGTCATAAATAACCAAAATGGCCCTGTGTGTTTCATTGCTACTTCAAGGTACAGTTACAGTGAAGCCCTTTAAGTCAAGATTGTTTGGTTGATTGGTTAGCCACAAATACACTGTTATATTAAGAATAAATGTGGTAAACACTTGAGAAAGTTCACGCCAGTTGGGGGAGCTGCAACTTTATCCCAGCTTCCTGAACAAATCTTCTTAAAAAGAAGTTGCTGATTAGGCTGGAAATCTTAGCCTAAGCAATTGTTTTGAAAAAATTATTTAAACGCAGTAACATTTTACTTCATGCTGAAAAATGGGTTTGAGAGCACAAAATCATATTGTTATTTCACTAAAAAAAATCATTCTGGGAGCCATCTTGACTGTATTTTCAATTGCACCCAGGCTGAATTTAATCAGACATGTAACTTCAACAAAATCTCTTCCACCCCCTAACCCCCAGGCTGAAATTTGCCATGAATTGTTAACACTTTATTTGATATAGAAAATAGATTTATTCAATATTTGTTATGGTTGTTTTACAGTAGAAGAGGAAAAATCGTTTAAAGTTTACATTTCATTGGCGAAATAAGCATTGTCAGAAGCCAATGGGCTCCTTCCATTTTCAGTGTTTGTTGCAGTTTTTGGTTCTTTGAAAACTACATGTGAAGAACAATTTTTAACAGTTCAAAATAACTTGGCCAGGTTCTAGAAAAGCCACTGGTTATGAGGCTATTTAGCCAATATACCTGTTACATGTTTATCCTTTTGTTGCGTTAATAGGTTGGGAATATTTCATAACTCCCAGAAACTCAATATTACGAGCTTTAAGTGCAAACCACTCTCATATGCTTATTGTAAATAAGTATTACAAGTTAGTTTTGTTGTTCCAAAAACTACCAAGTAAATGGCTATGGAACGCAACACTGTCTTATATGTAACTCTACCATTATTTCCAGTGCATTTGCATTATATGTACACACAGGAAAACATTCTGAGATTCCAAGATGGATTATTATTGGAAAACATTTAAAATAAACTATCCAATATTGGAATAATATTGGAATTCGTTAAAATTTCTTAAGTGGAAGGACGGTTTGTGGAATATCATTGGTATATCAATCATTCGACCATCCAATAAAATACCATGAAACCAGACTTGGATTGTTAAGTGACTGATAAACCAGTTATTTACCAATACAACTCCAAGTTAGTTTTGATGATAGTTTTTTTGGAAAATCACTTCTAGCATGTGATAATCCATTAAAAAGGAAACAGTAAAGCAAACTTGCAAACTCATTTTTAAAACCACTGCTATAATTTTTATTGTACATGAATAATTTATTTTCGATTTAATTAAAGAAGATTCTTTACATTTATATGGTAAATATTATCTTTTCTTTAACTACATTTTTTGTTTTATAAACTCAGTTGCAAAAAAGTGGGGGACAGTTTATGTTTCGTTTTTGCTTGATTTCTCCTCAATAATTTTAAAGCAATTATTCGAGCAAAAATATCCATAGGAACATTTCTGGGTAGTATCCATAAACAGCACTCCCTTCAATCTAACCCTTTCCCAGGTCCAAGGGTAAGAAGGGCACAGACTCTAGAAATGAGGCTGCCTTCTAGGTAACATCGGTGAATACTACATCATCATGATATAAGAACACTCTCCTTCACAAACTTCTTTACACTCTCTTCCTCATCATCACTGCCAACCGAGCCTGTTTCATCACCACTTGGTCCTGACTCGTCATCATTATCAGCTGACCCTGAACCACCAGAACTTTGGATGAAACAACATTATGATCATGGCCCGCACCATCTGCCCCAGCACAACGATCACTTGGTTGTGGCAATTCGCTGTAAGTGTCTGCAAAACAAAAAAACATTTTGGAGTTCAACTCCGTGCTCTTCATATTCCACAGGCACAAACTTCTTTACACTCTCTTCCTCATCATCATTGTTAACCGAGCTTGTTTCATCATCACTTAGTCCTGACTTGTCATCATTATCAGCTGACCCTGAACCACCAGAACTACTACAGTTGTTGGATGAAACATCATCATGATCATGGCCCGCGCCATCTGCCCCAGCACAAAGATCACTTGTTTGTGGCAATTCACTCTAAGTGTCTGCGAAACGAAAAACATTTTGGAGTTCAAATCCGTGCTCTTCATATTCCACAGGATACTCCAAAGGTGAGTACTCCAGTTCCTCCACCGTTTTACGTTTTTTTTAACAGGTGAAAGCTGAGATGATTGTTCACGTTCTGACTTCATGTGCCTCCGTGCGGTCATACCCAAGTTGCCCTACCATTGCATTTATCACATGGACAGTGTACATGAGGTGTTCCTTGCTTGCTGATTTCTCTAGCTCTAGCGGTTAACTGCGATGGCAGCAAGTAAGAGAAAAGTCTTCCTCTGCTTGCATTCCAGTTTGTTTAACACACAAATCAAAACACAGATAGACAGGAAAGAAAAGAACCGCAAAGTTTATGACCAATGCCATATTGAGTCCATCATGTTCATTCTTTCAGTGTACGCGCAGGGTCTGGTAAGCATAAAGACACAGGGATCTGGGAATGAGAAATTGAATGTGCCAAAACGAAAGTCGTTGCTGCAAGGAAGTCAGGAAAGGTCCGATCACAGCTAGCTCCTGAGAAATTTGGGTTTATTTCGTTTTGGCATGGTTGAAGATAGGGAGGTAGTTGCAGTGTCTTCAGAAATCCCAGGTAGATATTTTTGAAATGCTAGCTATTGAAAGTGTGCCATTACAAGTACTTATTTAGCTTTTACGGTCTCTTCAAAACCATAATAATAAGCTTTGTTTTCTGCGCCATTTCTTGTTCATTTGTTGAAAACAATAAGCTTAGGAAGCGCTTATTTTAAGGATTAGTGGAGCCATAGTTTAATAAACATTCGTTAAACAAGTTACACCTGCAGTTAAGTACATTAACAAAAAAATGAGACGCCAAGAAACTAGTGGGTAAAATTTGAAGTTGTACACTCCCATGCCACACAACTGTGCAGAGCAGCTTGATGTTGTTGCAGAGTGGCTACTTTCAATTTATTCTTTGGTTAAAAATGTTTGTGTTCCAGTCGGCTCTCGTCCCAGATAAGTGTTATTTTTCCCTTTTTATGAACAATCAGTGGAATGGAGTCCTGCTGAATTAGCTATTAGTTTGCTCACAGAGCTGGCGGTAAAAAGGGAGATGGTTAATCGATGTGCAGAGCGGCGGGGAAAGACTTCTCACAGTTTTTGTCCTTACTTATATTAAAATTTGCATGTGGCCTATATATGTATTATTTTAAATTAATATACAATAGATTCACATAATTTATAGGAAAAGTAAGGAAGCCCATACTATAATTATTTGACCATGTTTTCAATGTTTAACGCACCACTCATATAAGCTTATTATTATGATTCCATACTAGAAAATGAAATATCTGGTAAAACACTGTCCCTGCTAGACAGGCGGTGTTTGTAGGACATTGACATAGGATCGATTGGAAAACAACTTGCTGTTTTGGCATGTACTGAATCAAAGAACTACTTTGTAAGTAAAAGTATAGTCTAATATATCTTTCTCTTTTGTGATAGTTTTTTCATACACAGCAATCACCATTGAGCATGATTTGGGTCAAATTCTTCCAGACGTAAACGTGGTAAATTGCACTCCCTAAATCTGGGTAGCTTAGGGGAGGGGGGAGGGGTTTAGTGGAGAATTTCATTTGACTGGAACATTTCTAAATTCTAATATAATTGGGACATTTTATTTTGTGATAAGAGATAGTCATCTTAAAAGATCCAACAAAATAATAATTATTTTATTAACAAAAATTATAGCATTGGAATCATTTAAAAATAGTGAAACAAAAAGTACGTAAGTTGACAGAAAATCCCATGTATAGTATAAAAGGAAAGAACATGGAAGTAAGCTTGCAGTAGCCTGCGTTGCAGCCCGACTTGTCACTCAAGGCCTATAGAGAACTTGATATCGGACTATACCAGGGATTGCATAGACTGTCTGCGACGCAGGCTAACTTGCAGGTGTTGCAAAGCAGGATCTCATAAGTGGCAGGGTGTGTGAGGGCATAGTTAGTAGAGGAGACTGGTTATGAAAGCTGGCGGACTTCAAAGGAACATCTCTTTGTTACGGTTTTTGCTTGGTCACGTGATCTTGACCCTGCACACACAAATCAACAAGATGGCGACTTGTAAGTAACTTTGCTACGAGTCGCGTTGTATTTGAGAAGTTTTCTGCACTTTCTGTGTATATTTCCAAATCTAATGAGAAGAGTTTAAAGATAAAGTGATGCCAGGAGAGAACTGCGCAGTATTTAACTGCAAATCTTGTGGTAGAACGAAGGGAATTGGCATGTGGAAGTTGGCATTGGCGAAGGACGAAGCCCATTCAACATGGAGGAAAGAATGGCTTGGGGAGATAAAAAGACGAGGGATTTGGATCATAGTTTCAGGGAGTTGATAGAAAAAGACCGTGTGTTCACATGTGAGAAGCATTTCGCAGCTAAAGATATTGAAATCTGTGAGTATTGTTTTTATTACTCGTGAGATTTGCACTTTTATTTACACTTTGACTTCGCACTGTTTACAGTTTGGCCTTTCTACAAGCCTGTTGTTCTCTTGATTTTAATGGTTTTTGAGTCTTAATTTTGCCTCTTTCTTTTTGTTTACAGTTCAATCTGAAAAAATGACCAAGAAGAAACCGCGATTTGGTGCCCTACCGACGCTGAATATGCTGGAAAAGAGTCACGAAATGACAAAGCCAACGCCAAGACCCGGCAGATCGGTGGTGAAAGACTGCAAGCAACCTTCGTCGAGTAGAGTTTGGTACAAGATATTCAATGAATTGTGTCAAAGAGTGAAAGTCTTAAAAACTATTAATGACTGGAACCACAAGTTATTTGCTGACAGACTTGTTCTCAGAAAACAAGTCGAACATTTTCTATTGCCAGAGCTGGACATAATCATCGATGAAAGTCTGTGTTTTACTGTGAAAGTATTTGGATCATTTCTTGTGGAGGATCACGACATGCACGATGCACAATGTAACTGTCTCTGTGCTCGTGAAAAAGTTGGAGGCATATAAACTATGTAGTGGAGTGAATGCTTCCGAAATGACAAGTAAACTTTACCCTCATGTCATTCCTTTGAATCAAGACTTGGTGGTAGATGAGGACAGTCAGCAGTTCCCACACGAGGGATTTTGGAGGGCAAAGGGCTGCCTGCTCCTTTGTGAACAGGACTCTGAGTGTGTTGCTTGTACTGAATACTTGGTGTCTGCAAGAAGTTCCAGTAATGCAAAGGAGAGACGACAGTTGAAACCTGCCCATGTTAAGGCACTGGTGTCTAAGGCAGACCCAGAAAGGATAAAGCTGACTTTGCAGGGGCAGCAGTTACAATGCGCAGAGCTGGAAAGAAAGCTGAATGAGATGCCTGTAGATGCGTGGATCATGAACTTAGCAATGACTTTTCTAAGATTCTCAAATCAGCTGATGATGCTGAAATTACCCCATTCATGAAGCTGTTCTGGGAGCAACAGAAAAAGTTATTTTCAAGTAGTTCTACTGGTGTACGGTACCATCCAATGATCATTCGTTTTTGCCTGTCGCTTGCGGCAAAGTCGCCCTCATGCTACGAGGAACTGCGTAATAGCAAGGTGTTGGTACTTCCAAGCCAAAGACGTCTCAAGGATTACAGAAATGCTATCAGGCCTCAAAGGGGATTTAAAAAGGAAATTGTAGAGGAGCTTAAGTCTCTCACTGAATCATATTTTGATGTTCAACGCTATGTTGTCTTGTTGTTTGACGAGATGAAAGTACAATAAAGCCTTGTTTTCAACAAGGTTACTGGAGAGTTAATTGGCTTTACTGATCTTGGTGATCTGGACTTAAACTGTTCAGTTTTGGATAAGTCAGATGATCTTGCAACGCATGCTTTGGTATTCTTTATACGTGGTGTGTGTACTGAGCTAAAATTTTCTTTGGCATACTTTTCAACAAATGGTGTAACCGCTGCACAGTTGATGCCCATATTCTGGGAGGCAGTCTGCATCCTTGAACACAGCTGCAATCTGTGGGTAATTGCCACTACCTCTGATGTTGCTTCCCCGAACAGAGGGTTTTACAAATTACACAAGCCTCTGGATGGAGATTCAGGCACAGATGTGTGTTATCGGACAATCAACCTGTTTGCGCCTCATAGTTCCATTTACTTCATGTCTGATGCCCCCCACCTGATCAAGACTACTCGGAACTGTTTGTATCACTCTGGCTCTAGCACCTGCACTAGATACATATGGAAAAATGGACTATTCATTTTGTGGGAACACATTGGTCAACTATTTTATCAAGACATTGACAATGGTTTAAAGTTGCTACCCAAGCTCACATATGACCATATCAATCTGAGCTCATATTCTGTAACACAAGGGAATCTAGCAGCTCAAGTTCTCAGTCCCTCGGTAGCAGCAGTGCTTCAGTCATTTGGTCCCCTGGAAGCAGCAGCAACTTCAAAGTTCTGTGCGATGGTAGACAGTTTCTTACATTGTCTTCCTTGCACCCTACAGATCTACTGATGATGAAAGGTATGTGAATATTGTTAAAAGTAATTCAAAGCTGGATCACATTTCATGAGCAGAAATTCCTGACAGATGTTTTTGGTGGAGTGTGCTTTGAGGGTGGGGGGGGGGGGGGGGGTTGGAGGGTGGCAAGAAAACACTTTCTAAAATCTAGATGTTTTGTTAAAAATAAATTAATAGGGGTATACTGGCACTCAATAATCCAAATGCAAAATAATTTATTATTAAATATTAAATAGAATATGTTTTATATTAAGTCAAATTGATAATATTATTAGCAATTATTAGATGAGGCTGAGAATGATATGAAGAATTATGCAGACCCTCTGAGATCTGATAATTCTTCATATCATACGAAAGCCAAATTCAATAATTGTATTATTATTAACTCAAAATATTTCCAGAGCTCTAAAAAAACACAAAATGTATTTTTAAAAAAGGGTTCTCATTTTGGCGAAGATTTTTTGCAAAACCAATCATAAATGAAGAAAATATATTTGAATGAATAATAATTAAATTTCTCTTAATTATTACTGTAGGTTCCAGTGGTTGACAGGGTTTCTGGAATATCTAAGAAAGTGGAAGGCGAGTACTGACAGCAGACCAGGAAATTTCACCCGAACCGCCAGGGGCAAAATGTTCATATCGTGGCAGACATATGAAGGATTCCAGCTAACTGTGCATTTTGTGATCGAGGTTTGCAAGTTCCCGCTACAAGAGGGTATGGAGTATGTCTTGACAGAACGTTTCAAAGGCCTCAAAGGAGCAAATTTTTCTTTAATTTCTTATGTTTACTGTTCCAAATTCATTCCCTGCATGTACTTGACCAACATCCAAGTTTATCGATCAATGATATTTAACAGCCTGACGACAAGGTGTGTAACCTGCAAATGCAGACTTACTTCCAGCTGCCGCTTCTCTCCAAGCTGGAAATACGTCTGTGTTTGCAGGCTAAGAGGTGTGTTGTTTATCGATAGTGGAGTTTGCTACATGTCACATGATTTAGTGCAGCCAACCAGGAACATTTTTTCTAACACACAGCGGCTTTGGAGATGTTTATTACTACATTTACCCTCGGGGAAAAAAGCTTTTTTTTTTCGGAGATTTGTTATGTTGATTGCCCTTTATGTTTATGTTATAAACTTATCCGCATTGGCAATTAGCAATGACCGGCAAAGTATTAAAAGAATCCACACACTCGGGCCAGAAGGACTGGATTTGTCCCGGGATTGGCCAGGGAGGGGGAATGGTAACAGTTAAAATTGAACCATGTATTACAAGACCGGTTGCTATTTACTGTACCTTTCAATATTTCAAGCAAATTTACACATATTTTTAACGCTCATATGGAATTACAGCCTTTCTTAGTGTTACGTGCATAGTCAGCTTTTGAGGCTATCACTGGACATGCTCATTTGCCACATTCACTCAACATGCTAGATAACCAGAATGTGACTTCCTGCTATAAATTAGGTAGAGTTTTGAGTTAGTCACCTGCTCGCAACTTGATAAAAAAGTTAATTTTGATCCCTGATAATATTGCATTTCTTATGTTCCGTCATGCGAGTGAAAAACATCTGCTGCATCATAATTAAACATATTTTATTTAAGAACTATCAATTCATACCTGCATTACTTTCAGAGGTATATAACCTAATTCCTGGCGTGATAGTGACTGTCAGGTTTGCATCCAGCATCAGCCACAATGAGATGGTAGTTGGCCAATATGTCACCGTCGCTAGTCAATTTTTTAATTATACCCACAAAGTCCATTTTTTGCAAACCAGTTTTCCAAGTGGATTGTCTGAAATAATGTTCAGTCTTCAAAAAACTTTTTTTTCTGGTAAAGTAACTGACCAAAGCCCCCCTCTGTTCAAACTTGATACCAGCTTCTGCTTCTGTGAGTCACTACTTTCCAGTTTTCCAGTCTTGAGGATGGCCATAGCTTGTTGGCTTTCATCTGAATTTACCCTATAATGTTTCTTACCGAGGTTTTGTAGAACATATCCAGCAACATACTGTAGACCAGCCTTTTGTTTGTCTGTCAGTGGAGGCAGAGTTTCACTGCTTGTAGTAGAGTGCTTCTGTTGCTTGCAGTGTACCAATATACTGTCTACCACTTTCATTGCAAGCAAAGTTGCTGCATTTTGTGTCAGTCCTTTGAAGTATTTGGTGGCATTCAATGCAACATTTCCGTAGAAATTGGAATAAAACTTTTCGGCATCTCCTTTCTTTTGAAGTGAGTCATAAATTGTTTTGAGAAGAGAGAATTCTTGAGATCCTTCCTGTATTTCAAATATGAGGCAAGTTTTCTCATTCCTAAGACTTGCACTCCTAAGACTAGAACTCCTTTCTCTCTTTAACCTTCAGCACAGCACTGCTTACTATTTCGGCCAGAAGGCTTGCTGTGAACTTGGCCATCTCCCCATCATTTTCTGTATGCTTCGTAGCCCTGTGCCTTCCATAGCCTCCTCTAGTCTTGTACTTCTTACCACAATCACAAATAATTCCTCGTGTCTGTGCCTATAAAAGAAAGGTAAGCGAAAAGCTGCAATAAGTTAAAGCAACAATGAATGCTTAAAAAAACAATAGTAAATGTATGAATGAAAGTTGAAGGGTCTTGAGCGATGGCCGAAGGCAAGATCGCTCGAGGTTTTGCGATCAGTTATGTCGAATTGCTACATATATTTTGGACTCAAACATTCATGTTTAACACAGTTGATAAGCCTAATGTATTGTAGCAAACCTTTTCTGGCAAACTACACATTTCGTGCTGTTTTTACTGACAATATACACAAACAATGTGCACAACACACACACGTGGACAAAATTATGGCCAGTGTGTTGGTTAATACGAAGCAACATATCATATTTGGCAAATCATTAATGTATATCAAAAATAGGCGAGGTCCTAGTGTGATTCCTTGTGGGATTCCACATAACATTGTCTGCTTGGGAGACTTAACCCTATCCAACTCAACATACTGTTTCCTATTTGTAAGATATTTTTGAAACCAGTTTAAAGGAGTCCCCTTTATTCCATAGGCTTCCAGTTTTCTCAGCAAGATCGTATGGTTTAAAGTATAAGAGGCTTTTGAAAAGTCTGGGAAAATACCACAAGTGTATAAATTATTATCAATGGCTTTTCTTAGTGTATTTGTGATTTCAGTTATAGCTTCGGCGGTTGAATGTCCTTTTCTAAAGCCAAATTGAAATTGAAAGAGGATTTTCTGCTTCTCAATGTAGTTGTTAAGTTGCTTGTGTATAAGTTTTTCAAATATTTGTGAAAACGTTGATAACGTTGAGATACAGTGTGGGGCGAAAATTGGTAGGATCTGTAACCTCTCCTCCTTTGTCAATTGGTGTAACCTTAAATATTTTCAGAATATCAGGTGCGACACCTTGTTGTATACGTAAGGATTAGTTAAAAATGTAGGTTAGACATTCACTAATATAACTAATAACCAATAATTAATTTAATTCTATATATCACCACTACAAGATTGTAAGAATCAACCAGGAAAAGATCGATCATCCGAGGAGGGCAGAAGACATGGCTTGCAAAACTATTGAAAGGGTAATTAAAAATCTGTGTACATGTTATTGCAAGACAACAATGATACCATAAACTCTTGGTTAAAGGGGAAGTATCACGAAAATCTACTGTCATTTCAAAACCCAAAAATGTTTGTCTGATAACAGAAACAAAAAATAATTGTCTAGGTTTGTTATAAATTATCACCCCTTTAGAGCCTCTAGCCAGAGATAGAGTAGGTCGGAATGGATTGAAACTTGAAAAATATTAGGCTAATGTTTTTCAAGTTCCCTCATTTTGGTTTCCAAAATACGCTAGAACAGATCATGAGTTGTTCCTTTCAAGAACTGAGTTGATTTCTATCCTCTTGTTGTTCTAGAATTATTTTGTAGCAAAGTTAAGGTCTTATTTCACCATTTTTAACAAAAAAGGTCAAAAACCCCATGATACTTCCCCTTTTAAGAACACTTCTTACTTAAAACCCCACTCGTTTTGGTTATAAAAAGGTAATAGGCCAATCCCTGTGTTTACACAACAATATTCTGATAATAAGGCCACCCAGATTAAAAGCCCCTCCCCTTAGAACAAGAGACTTTACATGATGTTCTAAATACATGTACATAATATTAATATACCTGGATTTCCTAATAGAAAACTTCTACCATTGTATGTATTTTTTCTTTCTACTTTGGATTAGCAGAAATCCTTTCAGATACTGTCCATGGGTGAATGAAATTCTTATATACCGCACATACCACCAAGTCTCATGGCGGTTTACAATTCTATGGGGTGAGATCGGACGTCAGCATTGGTCCATATATTAGATTTCACCCAGTCACCCACGCACTCAACCCAAACATGATAGTGAAAGATAGAAGGCCAGACCACAACACCGAGAACTACGTCCCCTACTCTTGCGAACAGCGCGTGGGTTCTTTAACGTCCCACAAAGTAATAATGAACAGGGGTTGTGAGACTAGAGTTGCTAGAGAATTTTAAAAATATATCAGGTTTAAAGGTCAATAGCTCAAAGACAGAGGGAAAGTGGCTGGGATCGCTGAAAGGAAATGAAATAAAGCCGCTCGGAATCAAATGGCCGAGCAATCCAATAAAAGCCCTTGGAGTCTTCTTTTCATATGATAAAAAACTTCTCTTTCAAAAAAACTTCTCAGAAAGGCTTGACAAGATAAAAAAATTAATTAATATCTGGTCCTCCAGGGGGTTATCCCTTTACGGGAAGGTTACTATTATCAAAACTCTGCTCTTGCCGAAAGTTGTTTACATATCTTCTTTGCTACCTACCCCTGAACATATAGTGAAAGAATTAGACTATTTGATATACAATTTCCTATGGAAAGGTAAAGACAAAGTAACTAGAGTATCTGCATTAAATAATTATGAGGGAGGTGGCCTCAAAATGGTTGATATTGAAAGCATGATCAAATCTCTCCGCCTCTCTTGGCTGAAAAGAATCTTTGGTGATAATTCAGGCGTATGGAAAAGCTATTTAGAATATCTTCTAAAAGAAACAGGTGGTCTGGTTCTTTTTAATTGCGATTATAATATTAAAGACTTAAATATTAATTCTCAATTCTATGCAGAGTTATTGAAATGGTGGTCTGAGTTTTACAAAGACAATGCAAATGATACTAACTGGCATTACTTTATTTGGAATAATCAAGAAATACGAATAAACAATAAACCAGTTTTCTACAAAAGGTACTTCAGTAATGGGATTCAAACTGTGGGCGACTTACGCTATGATCTTAATAATATCGACTCTTATGAATTACAGGCAAAATACATAGAGAAGACGAATTTTCTGGAATGGACTGGTCTACGCCACTCCATACCGCTCAATTTAAGAAATGCTAATTATAAACCGGATCCCATAGTCCTAAATCCATCCTTCAAAACTGACAGTGGTCTTTTCGATGTAACTAAAAAGAAATCTAAAGATTACTATTCCCTTTTTGTCCGTAAAAAGGCATGCTTCCCTAATCATGCGCAAAAACTAAAGTGTGAATTTAATTTATCTGATGAGGCGTTGAAAAAAGCTTTCTGTCTTCCCCATTCAGTTGCTTTTGAGCCATACGTTCAGGCCTTTCAGTTTAAGGTATTAAACTCTATACTTTACACTAATTCAAAATTACATAAAATCGGCTATATTTCAGACAATCTGTGCTCTTTTTGCAAACGGGAATCAGAAACTATACAGCATCTCTTTTATAATTGTTCTTACTCAATTACTTTTTGGAAAGACTTTGAATTATATTACTTATCCCTGACAAAACAACAAATACATCTTGAGTTGAGAGATATTTTAGTCGGTGTTCTAACACCAGAATGCCCCTTACTAAATTACCTGTTACTTATAGGAAAAATTTATTTATGGGGGTGTAGAAGAAATAACGAACTTCCGAATATAGGTGGTTACAAATTTAAAGTATCGTTAAAGTATGACACAGAGAAATTTATTTGTACGAAAAATAATACATTAGACATATTTAAAAAGAAATGGACAATACTTAGACCTATTTAATATATATATGACTTGTACGGGTGTGACTTTGAATTTTTTGTGAGTGAGTGCATGAGATGAGTGAGTGAGTGTTGTGAATGGTGTGTTAGCGGGCCAGCGAGTGAGTAAGCTAATTGTAATATTGTACAAAGTGTAAGTGCGTAAGTACTGTCTAGTTTATTATTTATTACTGTCTAGTAACTGTGTGTTTTCTTGCAAATAAAAAAAAAAAAAAAAAAGGGGGGGTTGTGAGACGGGACCTACGATTTATCATCCTTATCCAAGAAGACTAGAAAGTCTAACCATTTGCAGATGTCATTACAAAGGCAGTACTTTTCTTCTCAATTAATTTTAAAGACCCTGAGTGGTGGTCAAGCCGGGGTTTGAACCCGTGATGATGATGATGACGGTGACAAATCTTCCAAGTTAGAAATGCCTGAGGAAAAGGATCACAAGTACTTCAAGTCAACCCTGTTTGTTACAGCGGTTACCAATAACACGCGACCTACGGCATTCAAAAGAGTTGGATAAAGTTGCATTTTGGTGGACGTCAACCAAAGAAAAGCCGTTGAAATTATTTTGAATTCTGACAAGATTCCAAGGTAACCCTGCAAGAAACTAAGAGTTTTAACTCGCTTAGAGAAGGTAAACTTTATTTAAATTGATTGTCCAGCCAGATCAAGTGCAAATAAAAGGTATCTTTTAATTAAAAATTTCGATTTCACTGCACGTGATAATTTGCTCACTTGCACGCATCGCTGATTCAATTGTCAGGTGAAGCGATTTGAAATGTTTCTTAAAAAAATACGGCTTCGTCTAAACAACGCGTATTTTTTAGATAACCTGTCTTGGAAATCAACTTTCATAAAGTTTACCATTCGTCAGCATATAAAACTTCGTTCTGCTGCCTTGAAATGTTCTCAGAATTGAAAACAATTTCAACAGCTTTTCTTTGATTGACGTCCACCAAAACGCAACTTTATCAAAGTCTTTTGAAGGTGATAGGTCGCGTGTTATTGGTAACTGCTGCAAAAACATTCAGGAGAAAGTTGACAAGATTAAGTCAGCTGTCAATGCCCAGTCTACATTAAGTCAGGAGGAGTAGCCAAAAGCTTATAAACAATAAACAGTTCCTAGTTTCAGTAATATGTACACATATTACCACCAGGCGCTATAGTGTCTTAAATAAAATGTAAGAATCTTGCAGAAGATACCACTGGTTTTATCTAAGCGTGTACATGGGACTTGATTTGTTTTAGCTCAACAAAATATTCTTTGCAAGCATTTTTAAATGTTAAGAATACTTTCTGGAGACAAAATTTTCATGACAAAATCAAATTTTATTCAAGTACAATATTACGTAAAGCAACAGATGTTACCTTGAAGTAAATCTGAAAACCGTCAGCATCTACCTGAGCCTTCCTGAGCCTTGGTAAGTAGCATTGCGATATGCCAGAATCTAAACTACAAAAAGTATGATGTATTAATAGTAAACTTAAATTTCAAATTGAGTTTCATGAAATCACTCGAAAAAAAAGTCCTCTTAACAACGTCAATTATACAAGAAGGCATTCTGATCCTCCCTGGGACAAATATACTTGTTTCCATTGTGCCTGTATACATGCATTACTGATGAAATCGAAAGGTCCTCTACTTCTACAATAAACAGGCCGCTAAGTAGTTCTTCATCCTTTATCTGATAGCTATTAAGATCACTTGAAAACTCAACAATGTCATAAAGACTGAGGCCAAAGAAAACATACGTGCTGCAAAACCATATCTTCTAAAGTGAGCCAAACAGAGGATTTCCATCTTTCATTTCTGCTGACAAAATTGTGTTAACATCACTTTTATAACAAGTCCCATGGACTGTCACAAAAGCTGCTTGGGACATTGAAACGTCTGACAGCTCTCTAAAGGTCGGGTAGAACCTTGAAATGTAACCCTCCACAGCAGCTCTTTCATTTGCATCAAGGATTCTTGAGTAGGTGGATTCACCACCAATCATTGTCAAGTCCCTTCGAAAAAGAGGAATTTTTTAAACTGCTGGTGTTTGGCTTCAAATCTCATTGCCCATGCTCTGGTTAATGGTCCAAATTTTAGAATCTGACTTGGTACATGAATAAGATAATGTTGCTTTGGTGTTTCATTTTCACCAAAAACATCTTTAAATAGCTGAAGGTTTTCCTTTATGAGTCCCTTAAGATAACCTATTATATTTACACTGATTTTTCTGTTAAGACAAATTCCAGTGATTTCTAACATTGTGGGGAGCACCCTCCACATATCTGGGCAGTTATGAGTAAATTGTTCTCTAAAAAAGGCAAACACATGACTGAACAGCCATATTTGTGCTCATGAAGCTCTTTAGTACGCAAAACAAAGTCATCTTCCTCAAACTTGTTCTGCATTTCATTAAAATCTGTTTGGCAGTGACGGCACTTCCTTTTTGTACCTCAAACTGACTCTTTAAAGGAGCCTAGTAATTGGGTTGCTGGAGTATTGGCAACAACTGCTAACAATGTGTGGTTCCAGAAAATATCCATACCCCCACCATGGAGGGAATTGGAAATTCCAGAGGGGTGGGGGGGTCAATGGCCCAGGAAATTCCAGAGGGGAGGAGGGGTGAATGGTTGGATAAGTTTCCAGAGGGTCAACTTCACGTTCGTGTCAGACATAATTGTTGAAAATTGTAACTTACCAACTTAGCAACTTCGTAGATCTTTCTTGAAGACGTAACTTTGTTTAACAGTTTTAAAGAAACCCTTGTTACGTTAAAAACATGTTTCCTTTCTCCAATAAGCCTTTGTAAGCGAAGTAGTCCAAGTGAGACAAGAAATCTTTGTCTGCGTTGCGTGACTCAGTTATTATAAAACTGTTGTTTGTGAAACTTTCTTGCGTAGGAAAATATTGTTCACTGGCTACAATTGAATTTGTACCAATGTTATTAAGGGAAACTTTTGTATGGCTATAAAGTGAAAGCCCCAATTTTACATAAAACATTGAAATGTTTGTTTGTTATTTTTGTATAAAGTTACGGGCAAAGGTGAATTCCCGGGGTCAATTAATCAGTTTGCCAAAACTGACCCGTGTCAAAACTTATTTTGTCCAAAGTATTTAAACTCAAAGTCCAAAACTATTAACTTAATTTCTATGCCAAAATTCAGCAAAATAGAGCCAATTCAACATTCTTTTAATGCGTTATTGATCTCATACAAAATTTGCATAAGAATGTGAACATGCTAATTTCGTTTTGCGGCTCCATTTCGTCTGCGGTTTCAAGTTACGATCTGAAAGGTCAATTTGTCGCCCTGCTCTGCTAATGCTTATTTTGTCCAAGCTAAATCCGATTCAATAGGAAAACTATTGACTAAAATAAATAGACTGAATGATTACCATGAGAAATATTGATTGAGTAGAACTAAAGCGATAATCCTTTTCAGTTTTGATCTCCTACAAATTTGCATAGGAACGTAAACATGGCATATGCAAATTAAATAAAAACACATTTTTGCATTGCCGGACGTATTCCAATAATTTAGATTAAAATCTTCAGCGAAGCTAATGGTAAAGTTTGATGTCAATGACCACAGGTAAATATAAAACACAACAATTATTTCAGTATCGTATCAAGAGCTTTTTGGCAAACTCTACCGGTAAAATTGAACAGCGCGCGCGCTCTTCGATAACGCATATGTGGGCAGTTATTGATATTTCTAAAATGTTCACATCAAACTGATTTTTGAGGCGTTCTTTTGAAATAAAACTTTTCCAGAGGGGGGTGGGGGTGTATTCTGTATTTGAGGAATTTCCGAAGGGGTGGGAGGGTTAAAAAAATACCTCGAAAATGGAAAATCCTGGGGGGTGGGGGGGTCCTATGTGAAATTCCCTCCATGGTGGGGGTATGGATATTTTCTGGAACTACACAATGCACCTCTTAGGCGTTCCACTCCACCTTGCACATGGAAGTAAACTCCTGTATCACGGCCGAGGTCTTTTAATTCTTCCACAAATGGGGCTAAAATGGCATCTATGCCATGTGTTTTGACATATCGATGTTCTGCAATTGCCAAGAGGTAGATTGATTTCAGTTTAAACCTGAGCCCTTTGTACAGATTTGTCAACTGGAAGTAAAACATAGACAGTTTATGCTTTCGTCTTGTTTGCTCATTAGTTATCTCCACATCATCATAATAGAGCACAATTTTCAAACTCTGGTGATCCACTGAAATTAATTCATGGGTTTGTACTAGAGTTCCATTGGCAAAGTCACATAACAGACTGCTATTTGGTTCACTGGCATTGGGTTTTGCAACCATGTCCAAAATTATACGATTGTTCAGCAACACCTCTAAGGAAGCTAGCAGGGAAATGTAATAAAACCTTTCAGGATACTCAGCAATCCTACTCTCGCCATTTTTCAGTCTCTTCCACTGTCACCTCGAACCTAATTTAATTTCTCTTGAGGAGATATTAGGAACAGTGTTTGCATGGTCCCCACGATCACTTAGGTCAAAAGATCCATGCTCCCACAATGATGGCAAGAATGCATCTTGGACGAGACTGGGACGTAGCGAAGATGGCGGACATGTATTTTTGCGCTCCGACCATGCCTGCCTAAAATCGTTCTTGGCGTTGACAAACTATCCGTAACCATGAGTTCTGAGGCGACTGTTGAAGAGCTAAATACTCCCACTACAAAAGATAACCCAAAGAAAAGAAATAGGCAATAAAGAAGTCCGTAAACTGACGAAGAAGAACAACAAGATGGCGTTACCACGTGCACCAAAAGACTTAAACATATCGAAGAAAAATTGGACAAAGTACTCCTTAAGCTACCCGAGTTTGAACACCTTAAAGAGAGAATTAAGAAACTGGAGGAAGAAAAACAGAGTATGACAGACAGGCTTGAATTTACGCAGAATGATGTGAAAGAGCTAAAAGTTCAGCTTACCGCTACCGCTAGCTTGCAGGATGCAAACAAAGAACTTGCTAAGCTTAATGAGCTTGAGCGACGCCAAATAAAACAAGAATGCTACAATCCCCGAAACAATATCAAGCTCTATGGAGTAAAAGATTCTGATAAGGAATCCACAAAAGACACTGAGAGAGCACTCAGACTTTTTTTAAACAAAGAAATGAAGATTCGTCAAGAAGATGTGAGCAAAATCCAGTTTGAAAGAGTGCACAGGATACCAACAAGGCCACTCTCTGACAAAAAACCTTACCCAAGACCTATTATAGCGAAAGTGTCATTCTATCAAGATAAAGAATTTATCAAGTCCCAAATCAAGAATCTACGAAAAAGCGCAAAGTTCGGAGTAGCTGACGACTTTCCTCCGGAGGTTGATGAAATCAGGAAAGACCTCCAACCAGTTCTTAAAAAAGCCAGGAGCGAGCAGAAAACTGCTTTCTTCAATGTGGAAAAACTTATAATTGATGGCATTGTTTATCGAGGCCCTGAAACAAAGCGTTTTCCGATCTACAGTTGCCTTATGGAACATGGTAACTCTACAATTTAATTGAACTAGTAAGTCATGGACAAGTCCTTTCAGGTACTTTTGCCCCCCGTCCTAGCCAGGAAAGTGTGCCGATAGATAAGTTTAGGTCTAGTAGCTATGTATTCGTGTAGAGATTTCAAGATTCATCAATGTCTAACCGTTTTCTTATACGTCTTCTTCGCGACATTATATTCCACTACCATGTTTGCTTTGTTCATGTCTCACCTACAAAATCGTCCAGAAATATTTAATTTTTCGTTTGATCTTTATTTATTTCTGCCAAGGCTTTCAAGTCCACGGTTTGAATCAAATTATCAAATGTTGCTTGACAACCTAAGTATAGATGGATCTCAAAGTTAGCACTCTGAATGTCAGAGGTTTAAACAAATCGTGCAAACGAAGGCAGTTATTTAGATGGCTGCACCAACAAAACGATGACGTAATTTTCCTCTGAGAAACGTACTCTTCAACACAAACGATCAAAATCTGGGAAAATGAATGAGGCAGGAAAATATGTGCTAGTCATGGCTCTACCCATAGTTGCGGCATTATGATAATGTTTAACCCTTTGACTCCTGTAAAATACCGCGCGCAAACAAGTCAACTTCTTGTGAGAATTTCGACTTGGAAGGCAAATACGCGAGCAAAAAATAAAAACTATATGCGCAGTAAACACACACACAAGATTGGGTTTCCGAACAATGTTTATTTAAAACACCAATAATTAATTGATCAAAATATCCAAAATCCGGCAAAATCGAATGCCAAACCTTGCGGAAAAACCAAAACATTTCAGTCAAATCAGAAATTATTGCGCTACGGCACGACATTTTGGAAAATAGAAATTCATGTTCATAATTTTGGCAGCCAAACCAAAGGCAATTACAAAGTGAAAGGTGAACCAAATTAATATTATCAAGTCGCTTTATGTACTAATTGTGTATTCTAAGTTTCTAACTTTGCAGAAATGAAGATTTCTTTGAATGTTCGAGGACTCAGGTGCGAAGGAAGACATTCAGCCATCGGCGTTGTGATATTCTTGGAAGCAACCTACCTTGCAGGGCGTGACATCACACTGAAGGCATTTGAAAGAGCTTTCGACCGGATGACCTTTCGACCCGGAGTTTTCTTACCTGCTCTCTTACAATTAACACACTCCCGCTTCCTACCCTGAATTTTTTCAATAAAATGTCTGCCAGCATTTGCAGCTGAAAGCGAAAGCGTCTCGATCTTACGGCGCTTTGCGGTGCTCGTGCGCGAACAAAAGCCATCAACAAACCGCATTGCGAGGTTTGTGCGAAATGCGGCTTGCTTTAGCTTACCTTTACCTTGTCCCTGTCGAAAAAAATTGCACAAGATGAAAGCATTACAAATAGAAAGATCGATCAAGAACCAAAACAAATACTTATACCACTTACAAGACGAACGCCCTATGGTGTAATACTTATGCATTTGATCAGCAAGATCAACACCGCCCATGTTCGAATTGTACAAAACCACAACAGGGGGTTTCTGGATCTGCTTATCGTGGCGCTGGGTCACAACATCTGCATCCAAAGGGTTTAAATTTGTACTAATTAAACTTACTTCTCGCTTGTCATGCCACTTAGTAAAAACGATGTTCTGCTTTTGGCTAACAACTCTCTGGCCTGGGCGTAGCTTTTGCTGCGCGCAGGGGGCAATTCTTTCCGATTTGTTCTTACCGTTGCACAAGCCTAGGTGTTCTGAGCTTCCACATGTCTAAGTAATTTAACTGAACTAAAGAAATTATCAAAAAATACGTGATGATGTTTATTCATAAAAGGTGTAAGCATTTTAAATACAACATCATAACCTAAACCATGGATTCTTCGTTGGCCCTCTTCTTTACCGAGGTAAACATCGAAGTTCAATACATACCCATTGCTGGAATCGGCGGCCATCCACATCTTGATGCCGTACTTCGTGGGCTTCGCGGGCATATATTGACGAAACGACAACATACCTCAATAACCTATCATGCCCTCATCGACTGAGATGTTCTTAGATGGTTTAAAATTAGTCTGACATTTCTGGCGAATGCGATCGAAAACACCACGTACCTTGTAAAGACGATCAAATCCTGGCGTTCCACTTGCGGGCTCTACGGAAGAATCACTAAAATGTAAGTACTGACTAATTTCTTCATACCTGTTTTTAGTCATGATCTTCATAATACCTCGATTTCCGAAAAAATCATTTGAAGACCAGTACAAACCAATACTAGGCAGTTTCACCATACCCATAACGATATTTACAGCAATAAAAGCTTTCAATTCGGGGCGCGTAATAGGGACATAATTCGCAAGACAAGCAGGGGAATTTGCGAGCTTTTACTGCGCGTAGCGATTAGTTTCTAACACAATCAAATCCCACAAATCATCATCAATAAAAGCTGAAACAAAATCTATCTCTCTTGGGTTCTCGGGTAACGGAAAATTGATACCGATGGCTGAACTGAAAGCGGGGCGAACAACATGGCGAAGCTGATCGGTCCAGGGCAAATCTTCCTCATCTTGGTCCTCTTCGTCTTCTTCGGCGGCGGCAGCGGCAGGTCTTCCATCTTATTGGTTTCCTTCGTTGACCAAACCTTCAAGATTTACGTCGGAGTCATCTGAGCCATCTGAGTCTTCATCTCCATCGACAGAAGAGCCATCGAATGAACTTTCGTCACCTGAGTCCTCAAACAAGTCATTGAAATCTGAGTCGATCTCTGCGTCATCGGCTATTGTTTTCTCCACGCACGATCAAACAAAGCGACAAAGAATTAGCACGTGGAGACGGCCTTTTTATAGCTGTCAAATTATATCATGGTTCAACCAGTGCCAAGGTACTACAATAACACTCTCGAGCGAACAAATTGTCTTTCGTGATATACATCATGTAACTGATGCGCTCTCGGACCCCGAAAGACGCAGGCTAGATTTACTCATCATCTTGGTCAAGCAATATATCTACTCCTCTAAACACCTTCAGAAAGAATTGTCTTTAGATGAACTTGTAAACAAACTTACTATTCAATGGAAATTAGAAAAATGTGCTTAAATGGAATTTCTGCTCTCAATCAAAATGAATGATGCGATGCATTTTTTTTTCGTAACTCACATATGTAAGCTAATGCAGAGGCTCGATTTTGTAGTTTTTTTCGTTTAACTTCTTTTGTTATCTTAATATTTTTTTTTCGTCTCTTCTTTTCTTTTTCTCTATTACTTAGTTGTCTTTTTTTTTTCTCTTTTAATTTAACAGAAAAGTACTTTGTAAAATTCAGATACTGTATAAGTGTAAGTAATTTATATAAGTGTAAGCAACCTAAGTGTATTAGTGTATTTGCGTATTTAAATAAAGCGTGTTAAATAAAAAAAAAAAAAAAAAAAAAAAAAAAAAATAGCTGTCAAAAATGCGCAAAAGACGGATTTTGATTGGTTTATTTCCTGTCTTAGTTGCTATGACAATAAATAAAACATCCCCTGGAGGAGAGGGGAGCAGTTTTGTACTAGGCGTTACTTGCGGCCGGTTTTGGCCGGTGTAGGAAGTTTGGATGTCGCGCGCGCGGCCGGTTTTGGCCGGTGTAGGAGTCAATGGGTTAAGCCAAGACTTGACGTAACAATCGAAAACATTGTCGCCGATAAGAATGGTAGATACATCGTAGCTGAGGCAACTTTAGGTGAAACAAAAATAGTGTGTTTGAATATTTACGCCCCAAACGACACAACACTTCAGGTTCATTTCCTGAGGGACTTATCACAGTCCATTATTAATCAATATGCAAATGAAAGAATAGTGCTGGGTGACCTTGACAAACGTGGTGGACGCTCCCTGGAGCTTAAAAAAAAATGTTATCAATGAATTGAATACTCTTTTATTTACACATGATCTTGTGGATAAGTGGAGACTAAAAAATCCGACTCTTCCAGGTTGTACATCGAGTAACCCTTCTATGAAAATTCAGTGCAGGTTGGACTATCTGTTTTTATCCAAAAATTTCGAGCGCGCTATCGCCGATGTCAAAATAATGCCGAACATATTCTCAGATCATTCGGCGCTCAACGTACTGATAGGTACTGAAGCAAACAAGCACATCGCGGCCCGGGTTTCTGGAAATTTAATAACTCGCTATTGGCTGACAAAACCTATGTTGAACTCATAACAAAAAACATTCCTGAATATGTTAAAAAATATCAAGAACTTGAAGACAACGGGCTTTTGTGGGAAATGATCAAGATGGAAATAAGAGCAACTACAGTCATATTCGCGAAACGCAAGGCTAAACAAAAGCAGAACGAAGAAAAAGAGCATCTACTTAGATTCAATTCCTTACAGGAGCAGCTGCGCTTGATTTTCAATGAATCAACAAAAGCTGAGATGGAACGTATTAAAACTAAACTTGCAAGAACTACAGCAAGTAAGACGCGTGGTGCAATCGTCCGCAGCAGAGCTCGGTGGTATGAATTTGGTGAACAAAACAGCAAGTATTTTTACAATCTTGAAAAGCGAAGCCAGAAAAAGAAAAATATCACATCTTTGAAGAAGCCAAACCGTACCACCACCAACTGCTCAAAAGAAATTCTAAGGGAGGAAGCAAACTTCTTTTCAAAACTTTACGAAACCAGCAATTCGAACCCTAATCTTGAACAATTTGAGTTCTTTTTCGAATCTGACGGCCTCGAGCACCTGGAAAGGGAGGAGTCCGACAGTTGTGAAGGTCTGTTAACCATAGAAGAATGTACAAAAGTGTTGAGTAGCTTCAGCAACAACAAAACGCCAGGATCTGATGGTCTCACAATTGAATTTTATCGCTTCTTTTGGGATATTCTAGCAGCCCTAGTAGTTGGCAGCTTCAATTACGCTTTTCAAAAAGGGTGCATCAATTTCTCAAAAACTAGGAATAACACTGATTCCCAAAAAGAGCAAACAGCTAGAATACCTCAAAAATTTGAGACCCATATCTTTACTAAATACAGATTACAAAATTGCTACTAAAGCCGTAGTTGTGCGCTTAGAAACAGTGCTACCTTCAATCATCCATCCTTGCCAGATACACTGGACTCCTTCACAGGTGAAGTCAACAAAATAATTTTTGATTACATATGCAAATACAAATATCCGAAAATTAAAAAGACCACAATCTTGAAATGCAAAAAAGAAGGAGGTCTTAACATGACTGATTTTGTGCTGTTCGACAAAGCTTTAAAGCTGTGTTGGGTAAAACGTCTGTGCCATCCCTACATCCCTCCTTTCCAATGTTGGTGGGAACCTTCTGTTTCCTTGTAGCTACGACGCTAAGTATTTGAAATTAAGCGACCAGCTTCTATCTTTCTATAACAACTTAATAATCTACTGACAGGATTTCCGGAACTTGGAACATTCCGTGGACCTCAGAGATTCGGTGCAGGTAAAAATTGATCTGGAGAGATCTAAAGTAGTACAAGCAAATAAAACTAGTGCGTTTTTTAAAAAATGGCAATTTTTCCTTTAAGGCTACATAGCCACGTTTTAGTATCCTGTCGCGTTACCTCTTCTTCTATCTACGGTTAGCCTTACATTGCTGAATATCTTGTTTCTATAAGCAGTATAATTAACTTTTGTTCTTTATGCTCGTTATTTCTCTCTTTCACCAAAGATAAGCAGAATTATATTATATGAAATTAGACAAAAAGATGGTTAAAATAAATCTTAGAAGTAAAAATGTATATTAAGACTCATTTGAAATTATCTATTCTAGTATATTATAATGTATAATAATTCTTTGGATATGTCAGATTATACTTTATTTATTATAAAGTACAGAAGTAATGAACATGTAAAAGTTTATATGTATTTTGTAGCAAATTGTGATTAATGCGCAGTACTGCAACCGTAAGCAGTCCAGGTGTAGAGTTATGAACTGTTGTAACTGTAACAGTAATGTCATTAGTGTTAGCACTTGTAACATTGTAACATAACGCAGAATAAAAATTAAAAAACAAAAAAGAATGCATCTTGTAGCTCCGGCATACTACTGGAATTTAAACCATTATCCTGAAGAATCCTAGTCACCTGTTATTTGCTCTGCTAGGATGTTGCCTTCAAAAGAGAAATAGTGACACTTCTAATTCTTTCCTGTGCTTTGTTGCTAATTATTGCTTCCTCCCTGATTTTTAAACAAAACCTGTTGAGAATTCCTAAAACTGGGCGTGGTATCCTCATCAGAATCTTTACTCATTCTTCCATCACTGCACTGAGCTTCATCATGCTATGATCGATGCACGATTGCAACCCACATCATCACCATCACTCTCAAAGTCACCTTCAGATGCCAACATCTCGGCCATCACATATTCATCAAAATCTGTGATAAATAAATTAAAGAAATCAACATAAGGGGACTGGGTCCTACCCACCCCACTTACTATGCAAGGACTCATTCAGTACTCAAAATAAACAGAAACCAAGACTTCACTTCAAATAAAATCTATCACAGGTTTCACCTTGTGAATAATCCTAACAGCCTTCAGCCCCAGCTGCAGTTGCAGGAGGGAAAACATCATCAAAAGTAAACCACAGATGATAACGGTGCTTTGATCGCACGTGTTTTGCAAGTGAATTAGCGGACGTATACTCTTTGTCAGATGGGCAGTCAGGCAGTCCGCATGCTCGGCGAAAATTGTCGTCATTGCCATGTGCGAAGTTTAATTGAGAGATAAGTTCACTCAAATAAACGCACAGATCATACACTTCCAGCACCGTGACATATTGGTGGGAGTTAGACCGTCAGGGACTAGGCCAACCTTGTTTGCAGGCTCGAAACCAGGTCTCTTTCTTCTCCAACCCCACGCTCTGCAAACGCTCTACTTGCTCTGCTGCCGTCGGTCGATTGTATGATGCATAATTGCGAAATTTGCATAAAAATGATTGATTTGTTGTTCGGCAAAAACTTCAACACCAGCTCCATACCTCACCACCCAGCGGATATTGGTAGATGGCTTTGAAAAAAGGTGTTGAAGAAGAAATCATCCAAATGATATGCGGTGAGTATGTACACAACTTTTGGCGCCAGTTCAAAAAAGGCCAATTTTGTCTTTATAAAAGGAAAACTCCATATTTCAAACATAATTTTATTAGACCAACATCAAAAAAGAGGCCTAAATTATAATTCCCTTTATTTTATTTGTTATTTTCTCCAGGAGTTTTTGAGATTCAGTGGAACGAAACTCTTCTAAAATCGCTAATCATAGCCTGGCGGGAAATCGCGCGAGCTATTGCATAAATTATGCGTAAGCTTACACTTTGTTTGGGCATACACAAAATACAGCCATGAGGGGGCCTTATTTAATTTTGTTGCCATTTAATTTCACTTTTTTCTCCCACTTTCTTTTGTGCTATTCTTGACCCTTCAGTGGATGTTATTTACACTGATAAAGTTTCAACCTAAATACTATGGAATGGGAGAATTTTTTGCAAAAACTCATTTCTGAGGGAGATGTGCTCTCCTTCAATTTTGTGAGAAAAAGTTATACGTATCTCTGGCCCAGTTCATTCTGTGATCATGTTACTTATTTCTTTTTTTTATTTAAACATATTTTATTGTTGAAGTTTGCTCTAAGAGAAAAAAACCTCATCGAGAGAGCTCACTTGGAAATAACATTGAATTGAACATTTACATTAAATAATAATTAGTCAAAGCGGCAGCAAAACAAACAAAAAGCAGCATTAAGCAATGCTAACAGGTGGAAAATACACATCTAGGTACTTTTATAAAATCTCTTCGATTCAGATATAAAAGACTGGACATGAAAAAATAGATCATTATTTTGCTTAAGAGACAGTAACTGTGATCCAAACAGAAAAACTGATACTATTTGTGCTTTAGACATGGAAAACCACCTGTCAGCAAATATGCGAGCAGCAGAAGAGAGCAGATTAATTCTAGGGGCAGCTGCTTATTTCAGCATGCTTTGAAAGATTTTCCCAACTTAATCAGCTGCTCACCTAGTGGCAAAAGTGAAAATGGTGAATTTGCCTTTCACTTCATTCACATGTAAGTAATACCCAGTCCATGTATGTGCCTTGCAGAAAATAATATCACTGGTACAGCATTAAAAACCTTTACTGATGGAGATCTGAAGGACCTTATTTCGGTTTTTCTAATGCAGAAGAGACTGAGGGATTGGATCAGGAATGTGGTAGGCATATCACTAAAGTTTGATGTTTCCATTGTAAAATTGAAGGCTGATCTCTCCCAGCTCAATGCAAGTTACATGTGTATAAGAGTAGCATAACTTCTAGAAGAGTTTAAACGTGTAAGTGGCTTAGAAATTAATAAAAGGCAAAACCGAAGCTATGTGGCTACGTACCTGGAAAAACCGCAAAGAAAAACCCTTCGGCTTCAAGTGGCCAGATGATCCTGTTCTCGCCCTCGGAATATACTTTACTTACGATTCCGAACGCGCTAGGATGCTTAATCTGGAGGAAAATATTGATAAATTGGAAAAAACCCTCAGTTGCTGGAAGCGAAGAAATCTCACTCTTTTGGGAAAAATTAACATTGTAAAAACCTTAGGTTTGTCTAAACTAATTTACAGTGCCTCTGTATTAGCAATGTCAAGACGTACTGTAGAGAGAATCAACAGTATCATTTTCAACTTTATTTGGGACGGCAAACCCGCCAAAATAAAAAGGAGAACTATTATTGCCGAAAGGAAGTATGGTGGTTTTAAAATGATTGACTTTGAGCTTATGGAGAAGTCACTTAAAATAGCCTGGATTAAAAGATTTGCAGAAAATAACCACGCCGCATGGAAAATAATTCCTGAGCACACATTGAGCCAGCATGGTGGAATCAGTTTTTTCACCCAATGCCAGTATGATATGAAATTTTTCGACCTACAAAATCTACCTGATTTTTACAGAACAATTCTGAATTATTGGCAAAATTTCAAGCTCTTAACCGATAATGATAAAGCAGTACAGAACCAAATAATCTGGAACAATGGTAACATTCTCGTGGATGGAAAACCAATCCTGTATAACTCCTGGCTCATTAACGGTATAATGTACATCAAAGACTTACTCGCCGAAGACAAAAAATTTTCTCTCTCTGGCTGATTTAAAAGCAAAATTCAACTTAAATGTACCTTTTACCACCTATTACGGCGTATTAAATGCTATCCCAGCAAACTGGAAGAAAAGTATCCAAAATACAGATGTCCAGAGAGGACTCCCATATGAGGAAGAACTATTCGCCCGACTTCCATCAACAAAAACAGCTTATTCGATAATACTGAGTAATAGCTATTCAATACCAACGGCAGAGAGCAAGATTTTAAATTACAGCTTCACAAAAGACAACATCCAAAATGTCTATATGCTTCCATTCCAAATTTTGAAAGAACCAAAATTAATTTTCTTTCAATTTAAATTATTCATAACATTTTACCGACGCAATCCAACTTGTTCCATGCTGGGATAAAAGACACTGACATATGCCACGTATGCAATTCCGAATGCCAGTCTTTAAGCCACATGCTGTTTGCATGTCATGTATCCTCGACTTTTTGGAATCAGTTTAGACTCTGGTGACGAGAAAGCTTTCAAGAAAAAATAACTTTATCCGAGAGCGTGATCTTCTATGGCTGGTATAAAAAATAAAAAACCTGGCTTGTCCTCAACTACTCTCTCATTATTGCTAAATACCACATTTTCACCACAAGTGTATGCAATGGCAACTTAAACTTTGAAGGTTTTCTTTTACGTCTGAAAAACAAACTAACTATTCTGCGTACAATTGCTGCGAAAAATAACAACTTAAATCAATTTATGGAAACGTGGGCCCCTGTGCTATAAGGCTACCAGGAAATGTGTACTTTTGTCCGTCTTCATGCTTTTTTAGTTGTGTTTTGTTCGTCGTTATAATCAAATTAGTGTGATAAGCATTGTGCAAACTCCAGTTTTTGTATTGTTAATAGTAAATTGATTGTATGTAGCTTTTTTCTTTTCGTAACTTCCTATTTTTCTTTGTGCATTTACTGTAAGTAGTGCAATTTAAGTTTAGTTATTGTAAGTTATGCTACGGTATTGTAAGTAATGTGTGGTATTGTTCAATTAGTAAGAAATGCTAGTATTGTAAGTTATGGTTTGTTTGGAATAAACTTGCATTAAAAAAAAATTACAGTCAAATAAAATTGAAAATCAAGATACACAGCAAGTTTATTTCCCGTTAGAGTTTTTCTTTTGCAAAAACAATGTGAGGTTTTTGCAGGTACGAAGCGTGACATGTGTCACGCTACCGTGGTAAAACTCTTCCATTACATATAACTAAAAGATCTATTTTATGTAGAGAGATAAAAATTTTAAAAAAACTTGCTGACAATATGTACTAAGTAGCTATTTACTTTCATTAATTGAATTTTAAGCCTAGAATAATTTCTGGACGAGATTGGTTCACGTTGAGTATCCTGGGGGAAATTGCTCCATAATGTTTTCACTATATATCTTTACCCTATTTTTTTCGGTAAAAGTCTGGAAAGGTATGATAAAAACAAAGCATATTTTCACACTAAAAGTGTTTGGCATTTTTGTTTTAATTATTTCTCCCGTAGTGGCATAGCCGGGAAGACTGCTACTAGGGTAGCCGCCATCTTGTTTCACGTAAGCGGTGTTTACAGCTTGACTAGAAGTGGATTCTATTACCTTTCAAAAGAGTTCAACGGTCTGTCAGGCATGTCTGAGGACACAAATTCCAGAGAAGCGTGTAAGAAGGGAAATGTATTGCTTGATTCGCTGTAGTGACGATGACGGAGCGCCCATAAGCCCGAATTATGTAGAATCATGGAGAACACCGAGACTGGCTGCAGAATTGAGACATCACGAGGATATTCTTGGAATACTGGTTAATTCACCAGATGAAATTACTAAAGTCTATTATCATAGAAAGTGTAGAAGCATTTTCACTATGAAAAGAGATCTCAAAAAAATCATTGCTAATGAAAAAAAGGAGAGCATGAAAGATACGGAGCTGTCTACTGATGGCGATGGCCAGCGAAGGGCATCCACAAGAGGTCAGCTAAGTACCTTGAGGGGTTTATGAAAAGATCTGCATGTTTTGCGAAAAGAAAGACAAATGCAAAAAGGGGTCAAAGAGCAGAGAGAACGTAACACAAGGTAGACCGCTTAGGACAGATATATCAGTAAAAAATTCAGCACAGCTCAAGATGGATTCACGTGCTAGCTCTTTTTTCCCTTGGAACTAACAGCGGCTGAGGTTCATTACCACCGCTCTTGTTATCGACAGTACACGAATGTCAGTACCACCAGTGCTGAAGTTTCCAAACAAAATGAAAATACAATCGATGAACCCTATGGTAATGCTGAGGCAGCGGCCTTGGTCAAATTGTTCAATTATATCAGAAATGATATGTTTCTTAATAAGAGTATCATTGAGCTTTCAAAACTTAATTAAGGCATTCATGTTAGATAGCGGAATTGAGGAAACACCTCCAGCGAAAGTTAGAAAACGAGTTAAAAGACACATTACACATGATTCAAACAGAATCCAACAAGGTAGTGGTTTATCCAGACAACCTTACAAGAGATGAAATTGCCCTGATTTGCTTTAACCTGTAGAAAGAAATTACTCTGTTGAGGCATTGTCCTAGAGAAGTAGGCACCACAGAGGTTGATCGCATGGCTACAAAGGTGCACCAATCAGTCAAAGACCACTTTAGTGACCAGCAAGAATGGCCTCCAAATGTCTCAAGTCTTCAGGGAGGCAGCACTGAAGTTCCTGAGGTTGTTGACACGTTCCTGCACCATCTATTTAATAATAATTTACATTTACTTATTTAGTGGCAGTGATTCACCCCTCACGGAAAGGATGACATGGCTCAAGCGCTCTGTTGCCCAACACTTAGTGTTCACAATAACGAGAGGCCATTTTAAGCCAGCAAAACATATTATTCTTCGGTCAGCAGTGAAATCACACACTGGGAACGTCGGACTAATCCAACTACTCAATCGCTTGGGGCACAGCATTGCGTATTCTCAGCTTGAAGAGCTGAATTTGTCCCTCTGTTTACAGAAGTTATGTATGGCTGAGCAAACCAACTTTCTCCTGCCAGGTAACATCCTAGTGCACACGGATACAATCCTTGCATTTGATAATATCGACCATCTTGAGAACACCTTGTCAGGAGGCGGAACTTCCCACCGCATCAATGGGATTGCCGTGCAGCATACAGTTTATGGGCCACACCCAGAGCCGATTGCTGTACCCAGGGTGGAGAAGTCTAAGCAGAGGTCGTTGGCCCCTGCTGAGACACCTTTACCAATCTACAATGTTACTCAGAGAACCGGCCTGCCTCCAAGGAAAGTGATAGAGGTAGATAGATAATTTGTCATGAAGGAAGCAAGGAAGAAGAATCTGATCTTTTTGCTGGCATGGCTACATTATGCTCAACTCCAGCATAAGGTCAGTAGCTGGACTGGTTTTAATATACAAGTTCATGATCGCGAATGTATCGTCAAGAGCAATGAAGGCTATTTACCTACGATAAACGCTCCAGCAACAAGTATGGGGACAATCACTGAGGTCCTCAACCAATCTCTTCGCATAGTGCACAGCCTCAAACTCACTAGTGTAACGTGTGTTTTTGACCAGGCTATTTATTGCAAGGGGCTTGAAATCAAATCAAAGAACTCTGACCTGTACAAACCAATCGTCCTTCGCCTCGGCACGTTCCACATATTATGTACCGTCATTTCAATCATCGGAAAGAGGTTTCAAGATGCTGGACTCAGAGATCTGTGTATCGAGTCAGGAGTCGTGGCTGAAGGGTCGATATCTGCATTAATGAAGGGTCGTAGCTACAACACAGCTGTGCGCTTTCACAAGCATTCAGGCGCATAAGTTATCTAGTTCAACCAACGGCAGAAATACCAAGCCCTTCTGTATACATGATTGCTTTCGTGGCCCTCGATTAGCAGTTAAAGGTCAGCGACCAGATGACCTTCAGTCAAATTGCAGACGCCGTACTGTCACGTGTTTTACAAGAGGGAGGAAACAGCAGACCCATAGATGTAGTTTTTGATGTATATAATGAGATAAGTATAAAGTCTGCAGAGCGAGAACGGAGGGAAGAAGGAGAATCGGTGACATACAAGAATCTCACAGTCGGGCAAAAAACAAAACAGTTCAGGAACTTTCTGCGAAATGGTCAAAACAAGAACAGCTTAATTAAGTTTTTTAATGACTACTGGAGAAAGCCCCCAAGTCGAGAGAAGCTTGCCAACAAGGAGCTCTTCACAACATGTGGCACTAAATGCTTCAAACTAATGGCGGATACGGTGCAGGAAGTAATCGAACTCTCATCTGGACAAGAAGAAGCCGACACTCGTCTCCTGCTGCACGCGAAACATGCTGCAACACCGCTTGTGAAGGCAGTTATGCAGTTATGCATTTCGTTTGCGCATGCAATCCCAGTTCCTATTTATCAGAGACACCTATTTATTGCAACACCAAGCCAGGTATGTTGACATCAGTAAGATAGCTGGTGTACTTGGACAGGAGGTTTCCAAGGCAATTCTCGGACTTCACGCCTTTACAGGCGGTGATAGTGTGAGTGCTTACCCGGGCATCAGAAAGGCTAGGCCACTCAAATTGCTCCGCAGCAAGAACGAGTTCCAAGTCATGTTTCAAAACCTTGGGGAACAGTGGTCTATTACAGAAGAACTGTGCATCCAGCTTGAGTCCTTTGTGTGTGCTGCGGGATGAAGAAAGGAAATCAGGATGTCAATCAATGCCGATATGCGGTGTTTTGCTTAAAAAAAAAAGGTGAGGCCGAATCACATCAACTACCACCTTTTTGCGACTGTACACCATCACTGCAAGAGAGCCAATTACCAGACCGCATTCTGGAAGAACGCACTCACTAACAACCAAGTTCCAGGTCTGGCTGGCAAGGGATGGGCTCTAGAAAGTGACGAGACTGGTCAACAGCTGGATATAGTATGGATGAGTGGGTCGCCGGCTCCTAAAGCCGTGCTCGAGCTCCTGGCGTGCACATGAAAGAGGGCTTGTAAGAGCAACACGTGCAAGTGCATCCTGAATGGATTGAAGCGTAGTGATCTATGTCATCTAGCCGACTGTTCAAACCAGCCCGATGAAATGTCATTTCAATCAGAGGAAGATGATGATGATATTGACTTATTACCGGATATAGATTAGAGCGTCGTGCTCTTATTTCATTTAGATAGGATGTATTCCCCTACTTATGAGATCTCTAGTAAGCCTTGAGGAAGCTTAATTGTGAAGTCAAAGTCAAACTGGCATCGCTTTTAGAAACAACTTTAATTTTTTTTCCACAGTTGTGTTCCATGATGATCTCCCAACCAAAACCAGGAGCACGCCAAAACTGAGTGTTCCGTCACGGGTTTGCCAATTAAAGAAAAACAGCAAGAACAAGATGAAAACTGAATTGGTGCAAAAACGGCCCAGTTTAATATACACTTTGGTTCATTTACATTGTCGCATGATTGCTTTTGCAGAGTGGCGGTCGTATCATCACAGCGAGTTTGGACCTAAAATGCTTTGAAAGTTCCAAGCTTAATTCATTACCACAGGGAATCCCACGGCCTAAAAATAATAGAGACAGCAAAAAGTATTTAGATTAGTATCTACAAAACATTTCTCCTATATCATTTTTTTCGAAAAGATCCACATTCATTATGAAATAAAAAAAAACAATTGGTGGTAGAAATTAATTTTTCAAATATTTCTTATAACTCACCGGAAGTGACGTCATAAAATTATAGTGTTTGTTAATTCTTTACATTAACACACAACCATTATTTCTTAAATGACAACATTAACCTTAATTTGGTACTTTATATCCAATTCCTGTGTCTGCAATGAGATTTCAATGCATTCTCCGGGCTCTTTCAGATGGAGTGCCTATTGCCCAATTCAAGGTCACGTGACAGCCTTAAGCTACCAGTACAGACTTGCTATCATATATTTTTGGATTGTACTCATGATAAGCTTTAATTTGATATATGATAGCATTTGCCACCTCAAGTGGTACCGAATTTCGTCTCGGCCCATGGACTATTTTGCCAATATAATTATTTTCACCAGATGAAAAAAGACATCCATGGCCATTCCATCCCTTTCATCTCCATGGGCAATTAATGAATGTTTTCCCAAAAATATACAGGTAATCAATATGAGTATATAGTGATATATTGTTCAATATATCATCTGCAATTTATTTTTCATACAGAATTATGTTTAGTGTAACTGAAAATGTAAAAAACAATTGTTGAGAGAGTGGGAGTGCTAAACAGGAAAGATTTGGCTCAAGCTCATGTAATACAGACTACGCACAGCAAGGTCCCTGTGCCATGGCCAATGACCTAATAACTTCCCATTCAAAGCAAACTAACTCAGTCAAAACGTATTTTTTCATACCAATGTTTCAATATTTGGAAAAATGGCCTAACAAGGCTTGAAAATTTGTAATGAAAGTTTAGGTGTGTTGGCACTGGAAATTTTTTGTCTTGTATCAGTCTATGGATAAATTGCCTTTGAGTAACTAAAGCAAAGGTATACATCTGCAAATACATTGCATCTGCAAATGTAAAGCTCCATGAAATAATAATTCACCTAGTTGGCTTTTTGTTTACAGAATGATGTCAACTTCAGTGATTTTTTAAAAGGATTATCTGGAGATGTTCACCTCATCATTCCAGATGGCCATTTTGAGCAACCACAACTTTTTGTTGTCATAGAAAACCAAGTAGTCATGGAGTTAAACTCCTACAGAAAAGGGTTGTTTTCGTTTTTTTGGTGTTCATTTTGTATTTAATTCAGAATACACAAAGAAACTGAAGCACTGTTTTTGTTTTATTGAGGAGTATGTATTTGGACAAGTGAATACAGGAAAGGTGTAACTGCCCTGCTAAGTTAATTACACTTCATGTGACCACATGCAATTTAAGGAGAAGAATCACGGGGATTCTGACTTTTTGTGGCGAAAATGGTGCAACAACACCTTCACTTAGTTACAAATAATTTTATAGCAACAAGAAAGAAATTCATTGAACTCTTAAAAGTAAAAGAAACGAAATGAAAAGGCGAGAACTTGAAAACAGTTAGCATAAATTTTTTCAAGTTGCAGTCTATTCTAACCTAGTCCATCTTTTGACGGAGAAACTCATTATTAGTCTTAGTACACTGCAGTGACAATCTACAAACAAATTTTAGCAATACTTTCAGGCTTCCGTTGATAAAAAAAACTTTTTGGAGTTTTTGACATAACACTGAATGCCTGTGATATTTTCCCTTTCACAGTTTATGTTTGTTTGAAAAAACAATCATCGTGTAAAAAGCAGAACTGTTGAGAAATGAAACACAAAGAAATATTTATTGCAGGAAATAGTTTTGGAAAACTGTTTTGCTTGTGTCTGGATATTGCTTTTTGTACCTAAGTGAACCTTTCATTTTGTGTCAATTCATGATCATGAGATTCATAATCATGATGGCTTTATAATTTACGAACAATAAATTTTGCCCTTACAATCAATTTGGTTCTTGTAAAAACATTCCTTTTACATGCTTAGCAAATGTATCCGTTAGCTTTCCTATGGTTGGGCTTGAGAAGCGTCACATTGTGAGGGGAATCTTTAATGAGGTTACATGTACCAATATCACAAAAGTGGTTTAGAGAAGGGCCCTCTAGAAAATTACCAAGAACAAATAAAAACCTAATCATAGAAACAAGAAATGAAACAATATTTACACAAAAGTTAAAAGGAGAACCTAAAGGATCATAAAGTGGCTTTTGACAGTCCATGTTTGAAAGCAGTCAGTAACTCTGCTTCCCTTATCGCAGGATCTAATCTAATGCAGATTTCTGAACTAAAACTAATTGACAACCAGTGAC
Organism: Pavona decussata; assembly: GCF_977016875.1. Lineage (NCBI taxonomy): Eukaryota > Metazoa > Cnidaria > Anthozoa > Scleractinia > Agariciidae > Pavona > Pavona decussata. Next base: position 579,809 of record NW_028145437.1, on the reverse strand, counting down.
CCCATTTTCTATTTGCAGGGGATTTTATTTCTAGAGATGGTATAATAACCGTGAAAATCGCCATTAAATAAAATTGGAACCGTGTGGAAAAACTGGTCATAAAGTAACTTATATAAGAAAACAGCATGATGCTCCATTCTACGTTGCACTAAGGGCTTTCCATCCAAGTCTTTTGAGCACTTCAGATGCAGATGAATGGACAGGAAGATCATATAAAAGTAGAGCAGCCTTATTTTGCAACACTTGTAGCTCCGACATCAAAGTGACACTACCTCTATCACACCAGATTATATCCCCATAATCATACGGAGGTAAAATAAAACATCAAAAAAGTAACCCTAGCCCTAAGGGGGAGGCATGACTTCATACGCCTCAATAGACCTAACTTTTTGCTAATTTTGCTATGGACAGACTCAGTATGATCAGACCAGGAGAACTGGTTGTTAATCACAATACCCAATTACGAATAAGAGTTAACATTACCAAGAGGGGTGTCATCAGCAGAAATACGAATTGAACCAACTTTACTTAGGCGAAAACTACTACCTATTACCATGAATTTAGATTTTAAAACATTCAGAGTAAGTTGGTTTGTCCGAAGTCATTTACAGACACGATCAAGGTCTGCATTTACTGCTCTCTCAGACGAGGAAATTGATTTTCTCTTTGAAAAAGACTTGGGAACAAGTTCTCCATAATCGCTTCTGAACACTCTGTGGCCAAATAATATCTTACACCTCGGCCTCAGAGGTTCCTCAGAACAATGAAATTTACGTTGGGGCGAAGTTGTTTTAGAGACCGATGGGGGAAAGAAAATCTTGTTCATTCAGAGAAACAAACTAAGAGCAGACAGGATGACAACCCACAGAATGTCAGGCCGGTGAAACTGAGAATGTATGAAAACAAAGAGATTCCACCCGAGTGCAATCCAGTGAATGTTTATATACTGTACAGAGATAAGTGTCCTCACTCCATGTTGGAACTAACAGTCAACCACTTCAAACCTTCTTTTCAGAGGTAGCAGAACGACTGGACTTCTACGAGAGTAAATAAATTAAACAGTATCCTTAACAGCGTGCAAAGAGGGTGGAATTCGCCAAAAAACAAACCACACCGTAAAAACCAACCAAGACTATCATAGCCATATTGCGGCTATGATAGTCTTGGTTGGTTGGAATCTCAGAAACGCATGATCCACTCCATTGAGAAATGAAGCCTCAAAATCATCACAGAACTGTGATCTTCGATTTTTAACAATTGACAAATATTAACAAAAGAAAGCATGCTGTCTTGTATTTGACTGCCTTAATGGAACTGCATGTTCTCCACTTAAGAATTATTTTCAAGGATTTAATGATAATCCTTCAAACACTAGAAAAAATGGGAGGATAGTAGCAAAACTGCCCAAGGTCAAACTGGATTTTGCGTGCTGTAGTTTTTATTTTTTAGGTGCCTTGATATTTAATTCATTGCCTTTAAGTTTGAGAAACATTAACTCTAGAGTATTATTTAGGAAAGCCTTACCTGTAAATTTTTTAGTGTAGTTCTAACTTAGTGCATATTTTGCTTTTAATTCTTAGTCAACAGGACCCCATTGATAACAGTACTCTGTACTGAATGGTTATCCTGTATTTGATTATTATTACTATTATTAGAAAACCACTTATGCAAAATCACAGGATAATAATGTCACACCAAATCAGATACTACAGATTACCAGCCGACAAAAATCTTAACCCAATAAACAATTATAGCAGCCTACAAAAACAACAAATGAAAAACATTTCAAATATTCTCCCAAGCATGGCATCAACAAATTATGGAGTTTCAGATGTTTCGCGAGGAGCATTTCACTTTCTGGTTGGTGCACCACCTTTTCACCACTATCAACTTGCAGCAAGCCCATCTACTTCGTTACTGCATGAAAACCAGCTCTAAACGATGTTTATGGCAATACAACTGCAGGAGGGGTTTTCAACATCAATATGGCCTCATCACAAAGTGCGGTTATTTTAAAGAAGAGCTCCCCAAACAGACTGTTAGTAAACTGTCGGCCAACAGTGGACTGAAAGCTAACCAACAGATCAATTCGATCGTATAACAAAAGTAACATTACACTTGAACAGTCCACTAACTGAAAACATGTTATCATATCTAAGCTTATGTTCGAAACAAAACACTCTTCCGTATAACTCGATCAAAGTAAGCTGTAAAATTAAAACTATACATACATTCAGCAGTTGAAAGAAAAAAAGAGAAATGACCATTTTCATGTATGTCCACATAAAGTTTATCTTCACTAACGTTCATATTTTCAGGAAAAATAAGAATGCAGGAAACATCTTAGGCGGTACATCCCTGTGCTCTCCAACATGCGTGGAGAAGGACAACTGCTGTGGCTCAAATTTGAAGACCGCTTCTACGAGTGAAGCAACACCAAAACAAAACGGCTCCTTTAGGAGCCCCCAAGTTTGCAAAAGTTAATGACCAATAATAAACATGAAATTGAGGTCGTTAAGTATTCGTATATTCAAGCTATTGTTCTCTCTTTTGTCGAACAATTTCCAACAATAAGGCATGTTTCCAAACTCTTTGAAGTAGGTGAAATATTTTCTTTCCTTGGGGAAACTAGAGAAATGAATCACCGTGATCACATCGACTCGCAACGCGCCACTTCAGGATCGAGATTTTTTAAAACAACTTCCCCTCCTGCAAACTAACGAGCAATCAATAAACAAATTCCGTTCGCTAAATGGATACATGGGTTTGCCGATTTTTTTACAGCGCTCTATAAAAGATTCTCGCTTTTCAGCCAAACATTACCTAGAGAATCACTGTATATAAAATGTAATAACGTCAAAAAGAACGTTTGGTACATCGGCCAAAGAGCTAATATTATTGTTTTTCAATGCGTCATTAAGTATAATCAGAATGCGACTTCCACGCTGATTTTCCCTGGTTTCTTTTTTTATTCCTTTTTCGGTTTGATATTTTTGGAATCTCTTTGTTAGGAGCAAGTATTTTGAAAACATAAACTTAATTATTATCGACCGCGTCTTCACTCGTAATAAACAAAGCGCCCAACATCAAATGCCGGTTTGCTTACAGTGAATTACAATTACAACTCTTTTCACAGCTCCTCCTTTTCACACTTTCTTTAGGGAAGACAAATAAATGTTTTAGTTAAGTTTCATTAAACAGATGGTATTTGATTTCCACACAGTACATGCGTCGGGAAGATCACCATGCCATGCACAAATTTAATTAAGCATAATAACTTTGCTGTTTTAAGCATCGCTCTATAAAAAAATATCAAAACTCGGCTTATAGTGATCAAAACAACACGTTTGAGATCTCTTTTTAAAGCTCTCAAAAGACTCTTCATTCATTGATATAAATAACAGCTTAAAATATTTTGTGAAGAACTCAAAACCATCAAATGTCTGCGGTGATTCCGCAGAAATAAAATATCCGTTAAAAATATCAAGAACAAAGGCATAATCTCGGAACTTCGCGGCTCAAGGCTGATTAATTAAGCTATTGTTCCTGTCTTTTGAATTCGCTTCAGGGTCTTCTAGCAAAGTTCTCACCTTTTCTCAACCGAGTAAAAACGAACTAATTTGGATCATTCTTCGCGGCTGCTGAAGTGAATGCCCAAAGGCATAAAGAGAGCCTTCAGGCAACAAAATCCAGCGGAGTCACCCATTTGTCAATGACACACTTAAATCGGCGTGAAGTTGTAATGGTAATTACAGCCCGTTTGTGAGTCTGCAATGTCATGTCTTTTCCCGCGGTTTTCTTAATTATGATAATTTTTTTTCCGCTCCCGCTCAAGATAATCAATGCGAAGCTTGTGTTCATGTTTGTATTGTAAGGCGCATGAGTCACTATTCTAGTTTACTTGTACAAAACATTTTGTTCAGAGCAGTACACGCTGAAAGATGACATTAATCCTATTTGGTTTCGTTTGTACCAAACGTTATTGTTTGATGTGTGGTGCAAGATAACCTGTGACAGTCCGCCACAAAATTTTAAGCCTTGTTTGCTGGAAATTCCTTTTGCTGCCACATGTTTGATGCCTCCTCCAAGGGTAATTCGCCTCAATTTATCCAATGAAAACACTGGCTCCATGCGAACTTCAGTGACACCTGTAAAAAGAACCCTGCTACCAAAGAAAAGCAATCACATTCTCTTGCTGGTAGCTACTATAGGTTACAGTTTTCAATCTATTAATACTTGCAGGATGTCTCTCAGACAATTGTGCAATTAAAACGGGCTTCCAAAGCGGTGTTTCTTTTCCCAGAAAACGGGTATCACCTCAACTCGTTTCATTGTTGAGAAAGATGTTGATTTAGTTGAGGGACAGTCAGGGCTTCAAGTGGCCTAGAGTGAAAATATAGGGCTTAATATAGGGGTGATTTCAAAAAAATATAGGGGCAATATAGGGTCAATATAGACTGTTTTTCTAAGGAGGAATTAATTTTATGTTCCTCATGATTATTTTTGTTAAGAAATCAATTTTACCCTGATTTAATTATTTTTTCTGAAGTGAGCAAAATAAAGTTGTTGAACATTGGAATTATTTTCCTGCTTTTTTCCAACAAGCCTTTGCAGCCAAGCACTTTGTTTCTTGACGAACAAACATGGCGGCTGATGTTCATATTCAATCAATTGCACAGACAGCAATAAGCCAGATCAATAACCTTGTTTCCCCAGTTGAGCAGGGAGGCACAGTGGCAACTGATGAGGATGTTTCGTTAATGGAATAGCGATCATTAACTGCAAATGAAAGTCAAACAGGTATGTCTTCAATCAAGCTGCAGAGATCAACTCTCAGAGTTGGCAGCACAAGTCACGCTTTGGAGGATTTATCGAGGCGGTTCTCTACACTTTTAAGAGGAACAGAAACCAGCAGGGCTAGGGATCCATCAATGGGAAGGTAAAGAAGATGTTATAGTTTGCGACCTTATCTAAATGTAAGATGCTCTGCTGGTCGACCATTGGAGTCTGAAGTAGTTTCAAAAGAAGTTATTAGAAAAAGAAGTTAGTTACGGGAAATTAGGAGAGCAAAGCTACCAACCAACTCCGAGAAAGCTCTGGGAAAATTATTTCAGGTTTTGACATCAACAGAAAATGGGATGCCAAAACACTGCACAAAGAATTCTTAACATTAGGGTGCCAAAGATAACAGCTGAGCACTCCAATAAGCCTCTTTTGATTTACTTAGGACTCGTGGATAGGAAGAAGACATTATTTCCCTTTGTTATCACATTCAATCCAAATTTATCTGATGTGGGTAACATTATCAGAAAGCATTTGTTTATTTTACGATCCAACCCTAAATTAAAAGAACTTTTCCCGAGGCTCCGTCATACCTGCCTTCTGTCCATCAAAGAATCTTAAAGAATTGCTAGCACCATCTCGTTTCAAAACCACAGAAGAGGAACAAACAAGTCATCACAACGATGGTTGTTTTAAATGCGATAGAAATAGATCCGACCTTTGTCAGAATTTCTTTGTGGAATCTAAATCATTTCCTAGTTTTAAGATAGGCAAAAAACATCATCCATTCCAGACTTTCTTGTGATTCTAAAAACGTTATTTATTTAGCCTCTTGCAAGAAATACCACCTACAATATGTGGGATCTAGCACCACTGATTTTAGAATTAGGTATTGCAATCACAAGTCTGCTATGCTCACAAACAAAACAACTTGTGAAGTAGCAGTGCATTTCATCAAAATCCTGCACACTCTAGGTGATTTTTCATTTCAATGCATTGATCAGGTGCAGGCCCCCAACAACTCTGAAGAGATTGATAGGCTTTTAATTTTATTACAAAAGAGGCTTATTGGAGCGCTCTGCTGTTCTCTTTGACAACCCATACACAATATTTTTTCGTGAGGATTGATTGCCTTCTTCAGACATTTGTGTCTGATGCCTACCGCATTGCCTCCTCAGTAATCATGTTCGTTTTAACCAGTTCAGATTTTTACCTTTTAGTTTTTATCTTTCATCTTTTGTTAACTGTTCTCATTAGTGTCATTCTTTTGGTTTATTCAGTATTTTTCATTTCGCTAATTTTACTTTTTGTCATCTATTTATTAGCACCACTTTTTGCTCTTTTTAGTTATCTTGTACCTTTTTTGATAGTTGTCACTTGTAATTACGTAATCACTAGCACCATAATCTTATTTAAGGGTCGTTTTTATCCAAAAGCTATAGTAACTGAAGGTCTTTGACCAAAACGTTTTAGTAAATTTTTTAACCTTTTTTACGCAAGAAGTTATCCATCCTTGCTCTTCTTTTTAACTTTCTACATTCATTCATGCTGTGAGGTTTGGACTAGGAATCTTACTGATCCTCCTGATGCAGTGACACCTTCGTTGGCCTAAGAGACTCACTAACAGCTGTTCATATTTTATATTCTCATCCACCTGTGAATCATCCACCCTGGTTGATCCGAAGATGTTACGCCTTAACTCCATAGTCACAAAAGCCGCTTTTGTTTGTAACAAGCTTTCCAGGTATCAACACCATTGTACATTTCTCAAACTTTGTTTGGCTTGTAACGTTATTCCGGTTGGCTTTAATTTTCGTTTTCATTTGGCTTTCAACATTGACAATGTTAATCTTAATACGTTTTGTAAGCACTCTCTTCAACACACATCAAAGGAAATTTGCAATGCAGTTCTACTAACTTCCCAAGAAAAGTTAACCTTCTCCAACAGGAGCTTAGACTCCACAGGAAACAGTTGTTTTTGGGACTTAACTATGACTCAGCTCTTTTTCTATGGAATGGCCTTAAGAGTGAAAACACCAATCTACTCCACACCCTCAAAGAACGGGAAAAGCGCAAGTGGCTTAAGACTATTCCTCTTGATCCTGGATTGGATTCATCCAGCATCAGGGATAATCCTCCTACAACCAGACGTAGTCGATGTTACAACAACTTTGGCAGGCTCTTAAGGAAACGTCAGCATTTCAGCCAAAAACGTAGAGTGCCCAACCCCATCATATCTCCTTTATTGCTTAGTATTTTCATGATGACTTTGATGACTCTATACCTGTACAACTACAAGATCGTGTATAGATGAGTAAGTATGCTGGGGTGCTTACCATTTACAATAGACCATCTGGTTAAAAAATTCACTTTTAATGATAAGTGAATTTCCACCAGGAAAGAATGGAGAAGACGGATCTTGAACCATTTACCGCGTCCCAAACAAAAAATTGAGTCTGCAATGTGTATTGCAGCGGTTTACATTGAATAACAATGACAAATCTAAAAATGGCACAACCTGTTTTTGTTGGCTTTTATGGATGAAGAGGAAGACTATTCTGAGTCACTAGAGTCCAACAACGACGTTTTCCTTTTTTCTGTTGTGTCTACTTTTATGAAACAAAGCCTTAATAGAACTGTCAGTCACTCCGAGGAAACTGTGCCAGCATATTTTAGCGATGAATTTGCGAGTCATTTACGACTAATTCACAACACTTGCGAGTTGCTCACGAGAGAAATTGTAGCCTCAGGCAATATAAACCTAGGTAATCAATTTGGAAGAGAGCCCATACCTCCAGAAAAAAAAGTATTGGTTTATTTATGGATGATGGCAAATGCGTGTGAGACTACAAGGCAGGTATCTGACAGATTTGACATCACAATGAGTAGCTGTGAGAGGATCCTTCGGAGAGTGAACTCTGCTGTTTTGTCCTTGCACTCACACTATGAAGTGGCCAAATGGTAAGATTCTGTTTCAATCTAAATGTTATAAAGACTGTTAAAAAGTTAATATCAATCTACAACCATGCATATGCATATATCCCCCATCTGTTCTTTCATGCGAATTGCAAAATTTAAGCTTACTAACTTGTTGCGTTCATCGATAAGGGTCCTTTTATTGATATGATCATACTGAATACAAAAATCCGCGAAGTTTCTTAAAACATCTGTTGCAAACTCGCGGAAATACGAGAGCTTAATGAAAAAACCTCGGAAGCTATTAAATACAAAAAATACACACAAACCCGAGCACACTTGAAATTGAAATGAACTAATCTCTAAAATGGCTGCCGAAAATTCAAATAAGTTAAAATTTAAAACGTATACCAGCACTAGAAAGAGCACTTTTACTTTAGTAACCCTGCAAAGTTTTAGCATATCAGGTGTAATATCAGCTGGGAAAATGTAAGTTGAAAAATGAAAAAATTACAGACGTTTGTATGACTGGGGGTATGACGTATAGCTCCAGGCATACAAACGTCTGTAAATTTGTCAAATTTCAACTTACATTTCCTAAGCTGATATAACACCTAATATGCTGAAACTTTGCAAGGTTACTAAAGTAAAGGTGCTCATTCCAGTGCTGGTAACAGTTTCTCATCCAGTTTAATTTTACCTCATTCAAATCTCTTGCCGCCATTTTGGAGAAGGGTCGATTATCTATTTGCCGTTTGGATCTAATGCACCTATCAATGGTTTTCCCCAGGATGGGGGGTGACAACCCACAGGAAATTTGACATTTTCAGGTTTTCAATGTGAATTTCCCCTCTCTTGGATCTCTGTTATAACTCAGATTCCCACCCCTGGGGACCACAGACCTTGCATAGTAATTTCAAAGAACCGATAGGTACTCACAACACTTTATTTCAGCACTCAGCAACTCCACAGAGAATTACTTGGGACGTGACAAATGGTCCCCACCAACTTTGTGCATTTCCTCAAGTGAAGAATATATCCAGATATTTAGAAGGGTTAGCAATTCAATACACATTCTGTACTCCTGAAAATACCTGTGAATTATTTCACACAGTGAAGTATTTCCGGACACGCCCCCAAATATCTGACGTCACAATACATTACCAGCGAGCAAGTTAGCAAGCGTTCAACTAGGAGTGGCCAAAAGCTTGATGTACCTCTTTTTAAAACAGCCTCAGGACAAAGAACATTTTATTACAGAACTGTTGGACTTTGGAACAATTTAGATCCCCTTTTAAAATCAAGCCGTTCGGTTCAAGTTTTTAAACATATCTTAAAAAATAAGCTTTTGGACAATTTTGTAAATACTTCCTGAACTTCATTTATTTTTGGTATATTTCTCGATTATAAAGTTTAGATAATGTTATAATGTTGTGAATGTTTTTCTTTAATTTGATTAGTTGTGTAGTTATCAGTAACTTTAGTATTTAAATAATTGTTCCTGAAAAGCCCCATTGGGGAGGTAACAATAAAGTATGTATGTAACAAGGCCAAAAATTTATGACCTAGTGTCGAAAACGTTTGTTTTTTAAATATAAATTTTTAGCCTTGTAAATACTTCATTTTAAAACTTAAGCGAATTTTATGGTTTCACATAGTATTTACAGCAATACAGAATGTACAATACCTTACCTTCTGTTCTTCCACCCTTGACATCCTTCAAGAAGAAAAGAATGTGGGAAACACACCTAAACAAGTTCTGGGTATTTTCCAAGATGGCGGACCGCTCATCCTCATTCCCACGTCCTATCCACTTTCCAAGATGGCAGTCAAGTCCCACGCTGGGGACTGTGGTGGATGTCAAAATCCCCACCCACGTGGGCTTAACAAAGTCAAATTCCTGTGGGTTACCCCCTTCCCCCCCCCATCCTGGGGCAAACCATTGATAGGTGCATGGCATTGGAATCAAATTACCCAGTTCATTTTGAGCCGTGTGAATAAAATAAATGGTATGTGACAATTATATTTTGGGTACTGGTATTTTGCAGCAATGAAAATGAGAGATTGCATAAAGTTTTTACAATCAAGGGATGCCTGGAACAATAGGTACGTGATTGCGCTACATGTAATTTGAGGCATGTGAAGTGCTCTCTCTCTCTTGATATCTCTGTTGCTTGAATGATACAACATTAAAATTTTATTATCAACTACCTTAAATAATAGCAGGTACTCATTTTACAGATCTGAGAGGAACTTTTTCAACTTCAACTGTTCTGTTCAATTTCCTTTGCATAGCTTAAATGACTGGAAAGGTATGAAGTGTATTAAAATTCCAAAATCGTGCCAATAATTTTTTCCTCATTGTAATTTCTACCGATAGGTGCAATTGATAGAACATTAAAACATCAACGCACCTACTGTTGACCCAGAATCATATATCTGTCGGAAAAAGTTTTATGCTCTTCACTTGCAGGTAAATGATTTAAGCAAAATGAGAAAAAAAGTATATTTATTATTAACCATTTATTCCTCCTTTAAACAAGTCACAGTTTAAAATGGCCAGGTCAGTGACAGTGACAATATTATTTTACGATCAAAATATTATAAAGAACATTTTTGGCCTCCATAGATTGTTTGCAACAACATGGTGCCAACAGATCGGCCTGGTTCTGTCCATGATTCAAGAGTTTTGACAAATTCCTCTATGCTACATCACCTAATAAGTTTCATTGTGATTACCACCTTATTGGGGATGGAGGCTACCCACTTTTGAGGTAAATGTCACACAGATGTTCTCTTTTCTTCAATATTTTGTGTAATTTCACTTTTTAAAGAGCCAATACCACATAATGTTTTGGTAGTTGCATGCTTTTGGTTCTAATTGTTTACCAATGAAACATTCACTGCTAATGATAGCAACTTTTGTTTTGGATTGTATGAAATAAAACAACACTTTAGATCACCTGCAGACAGTCTCATTTAAAACAACAATTCTTTTTATTGTTGTTGCAAAAATATTATTAAAATGATACACCGTTGTAGCAGCTTTAAATAAATGCTGCACTGAATAAGCACTCATCAAAAACACTGCACCAAGAAGTTGAAAAATATAACATTTGGATATCAGAGCTGGGTGGAGCTTATTGAGAAGATATTGATAGATGTTTTCGAATTAGAAATTGCTTCTGTTTTTTGAAAAAAGGAAGAGGACTCATTCATGAATGAGGCTAAATTTTCAGTTGGTTTAGAGCAAATTAAGTGAATTTAGGGCGTTGTTTTCATTTTATATTCATTCTTTAAAAAATTTATGTTCTTGATTTCGAATGTGACATTCTTATTGAGAGATGAATCACTTTCTAAAGGGCAGCACTTATTGATATTTCAACTGTTTAGTGCGGCCCTTGGTGCAGTGGTTATTCGGGGCAGCGCTTTTTCAAGTACAGTAATAACTACTTAATAACCGGTAGTGAGGTCACTATGGGAAAATCTCAAACTGGGGCCTTGCCGTATTGACTGAGTGATAGCGAGGTCAATACGACTAGGCCACAGTTTAAATTTTTCCCATAAATAGCAAACAGTCAAGGTTATTAAGTTGTTTATTGTCTGGCTTTCTTGATAAGGAAAAAACATTTTAATTCAAGCCTAACCCTAATTTGCGTCATCCATAATCGGACGGTGGGCATAACAGGTGCATAATGCCCTACTCTGATCTTGCTCTTAGCCAATCAGAGCACGTGTTACATTGGCCACTAGCCTATAGCCATAAAATAAATATAATTGGATTAAGGATTTCTGACACAATATAGATCATGTGTTTGTTACAGGTGGCTTATGACTCCTTTCTGCAATAATGGTCATTTGCTGGCAAATCAGCTACAATTCAACAATGTCCTTTCATCATCCAGACAGATGGTAGAGCCTGCAATTAGTCTGCTTAAAGGGAGATGGAGGAAACTGTTGCACCTAAATCACCTAAGTGTTAACTCATGATTAAGATAGTCATGGGAGCCTGTGTGTTACATAATTTTGCTCTTGTCCATGACGACTTTGATGAGAGCTACTTTCTTAAAGACGACAGTGACAGTGGTGCTGATGATGGTGATGCAAGTAGTCGTGACAAATTGTGGTATTAAATATTAATTTAGTTTAATGGCGAGTGGTACAGTACGCTAGGATCAGGTTTCCAGTTTGTCTGTACATTATCTTCGCTCGCTCACCGTACGCTATGGTCGAATCACGTATATCGCAATTTTCACTTGCTTTCTTTCCTCATTTCGTTGAGAAAAGTCATGTCTTCGAAGCGAAGGAACAAACGCACTTCTTCGTGTCCCGGGTGCCATCTCCCCAAAGCTGAACACGATTTCGGAACAATGCACAAGAATTGTAATGGCCCTGATAGCGACTCCAAGGGCAGTTTGGCCGAACTAGGCACTGCTGCTCCGTCTTCATTGTCAAAGGCAAAGTCTCCATCATCTCAGGCCAACGCCGAGCTCCTTCATGCCGTAAGAGCACTTTCTGATCAGGTGGGCTCCCTACAACTCGAGCAGAAATCCCTTTGCAAGATGGTGGAAACAAAAAATGGGGGCGGATCCCCAAACAATGATACAAGTGCCACACCATCGCAAGGTGACACAACCACAGGTAACGTTCAGGCTGTTAAAGTTGGTGTATATGTTGACCTTACAACCCTTCTCCCTCGAGTCAAGACGAAAAAATCTGCCGCGACTGAGCTAGCGATCCCAAGCAAAAAGTGACCATCGAATCATTCGACCAATGGCTCGAAGTGTGGTCTATTTTCGAGGAAAAGCTAATGGCGGATAACCCAGATCGATACATAGACCTTGCTCACTACAGAGGCATCATTCAAAAAGCTAACCGCCAATTCCAGTGGACCGTTGCTTCGACTACGACGTGCAATTTAGAATGAGCCTGTCCGAAAATGCTACAGCCGGACGCCTTGACATCGTGGACACAACTCTCTACACCACAATCTTGGATGCTTGCCAGCAAGGAACTGAATGCAAGCGCGCCCATGTATGCAAGGCTTGTAGGGGCCAATTTGCAATTGGCCAATTGCAAACTCATTATCGGCTACTAAATCGCCCTTTATTACGTCTATTTGGAAAGACAATTTACGTGATTATCCTAGTCAAACTTTTGTTGACGATCTCTTACATGACATTGACCATGGTGTCCGGATCAGTTTTACTGGAAACCATTCTGCATAGATTTCACCAAATCATTTTTCTGCGGTCTCTAATCCTGAAGCTGTTGCCCATGAACTTGAGAGGGAGATCAGTCTTAATCGTAAGATCCGTCCTTTTCTCTTGCCTCCATTTCAAAACTTTGTCGGGTCGCTGATGGGCGCTGTTGCGAAAAAGCACTCAGCGCCTGTTAAATGGCGCATCATAAACAATTTATCTTGGCCTGCTGGCCTCTCAGTTAATGATGGGATCCCTAAGGATTCTTCCACGTGCACTTATGATACGATCGACAAGGTAATCGCCCATCTTAAAGCCGCTGGTAAAGGCGCTTTAATGAGTAAACTGGACTTATCTGATGCATTCCGCCATATTTTAGTTCACCCCGACAACTGGGAGTTGTTAGGCTCTACATGGCCTGTAGACATTAATAGCGCATTGTATCCCGCTTACTTCTTTGATGCATTCTTACCCTTTGGCCTCAGGAGTTCACCGTCCTTATTTTTATGATACGCCGAGACGCTAGCTAATGTTATGGACAAATGCGGAGTTTCTTCTACTTGGCACTATTTAGATGATTTCTGGACTCATGGCCCCCCCGGCTCCAAGCCCCATTTGCCACGATAATTTAGACCATATGTTGACTGTTTGTGAAGAATTGGGCTTTGCCACTAATCCCAACAAAACAATGAACGTGACTCCCATAAGCTACCTTTTTATATCTGTTGCAAGTTTAACATTGTACTAAAAGCAGTTCATGTTCGTGGTATTGGTAATACCCCAACTGACGCTTTATCTCGCTTGCAGGTTCCAAAACCTAGTACCCCACACAAGGGAAACCCCGACCCCAGTGCTGCGGTTGCCCTTAGACATTGAGTTGTCCTAATTTTTTCTCTAGACAGAATTTGAAATGTTTGTTAAAGCAGAGTCTGCAGGTGAGGTGAGCACATAAAGAGTCAGTATGAACCGCACAGGAAAATTCAATGCTGCAAAGGGCATCCAATCCAATTACAATGAGTACAAGGATTTTCACTTAAGGGAGGTAGAGGGTCACATTTGTGCATCATTTATGGAGATGTGTAAAATGTTTAAAGTAGAAGGTAGCCAAATTTTGTAAGATGCAGGTGTGAACTAGAGAGATGAAAATGCACCGTGGACTATATGTATGTTTCAATGTTCCTCCTCCTGAGAGAGGAGACCCATCCTCCCTTTCCCTGTCTATCAATTATCAATGTACAGAAAGAGTTTTTCACAAATTTTGTCACATTCCTCCAAATGTAACCATGCAAAATGACAAAAAGTCAACACCAAACAAAATTTTCTTTTAATTACTACTTCTAACCATTACTGATTTCAGATAAGCCCTTGATTGAGATGCCGCCAGCCAAAGCTTCTGAGCAAAGCAAAATGTTGTGGTTGTTGGACCTTTGCAAGCGTCGCATGGAAAACTGTTGTTTGTTCTGACATGACTGACGAGTTAAGGAAGGCATTTCAACTGCAGTTTGAATGCCGCTTTCATGGATGTCGACGGACGAGTAAGGTGAGTGTGAGAAAATGAATGCTACCCTGAATAGGTAAAATAATAATAAATCTGCCTGTTTCCCAGGGGTAGCCTAGATATCAGTTTTCCTATCACTAACTGGAGCTATTTTCAGTCTCAACTATCCTCTATGCTAGAAAAGTGGTTGATATTTAGACCTAGGTGTGTGAATAGTGGTATTGACATTAACCTGTCAGTTTACTTGAACAAGGCTCTAAAAATGCAAGCAATTATTACAAAACATCTTGTGGTAATCAAGCAATAATTATGGTTGTACCTTCTTTTGAAAAAATGAATTAGAGAACCACAACCTGAAGCTGCAAGTGTTTCAAGAAGATGAAAAGGATGACCTTGGACATTATATCTGCAGAAGTAACTGCGGTCTTGTCTTTAGTACAAGGCCATGTAGAAACAGGAGAGTGTAAGCATGTCAATCAGTCGATCAGTTAGGAAATCAATACTTTATTTCATCTTAGCTTATAAGTTTCTACTGCCTGCTGTGTATGCCGACTGTTACCATAGATTTCTGTAATCTCCTTACAATATTATTTTACCATAGGCATGAAAGGGAGATTCACCCAGAGTTTGTTGCACCAGAGTTACCCACTCAAACAGATCAGAATCTCAGTGATGATTCCATGTTCAACTATCACCAGTACAAAACGGCATTTGGACTGCTCATTAGGGGATTTGAGGATGCTGTAAAAGAAGGGGACGGACAGCGCCTTTTTGAGACTTACAAACTACTACTTCTGATCTACAAATCCCACAAGCATCCCAAATATGGTTATGTAACTCTGCTCTACCTCATAAAGGTTTGTGCCATCCTGCCTGAGTTTGAAGCAGAGAGGCTCAAATGGAACAGAGTTGAAAACCTACATGGTGGGAAAGCCTGTAATATTCCTCTAGATTTACGAAAGGAACACCAAAATAAACTCCTAAAGATCTTATGGAAGGGATTGGGGTCTAATTTGGATGAACAAAGTGTTGCTGCACGGATTGCAGGCACTCTTGATGCTGTAAAATTAATTTTGCATAATATTGATGCAGATAGTAAATTGATCCACAAATCTTCATAGCGTTCTGTGGCTAAGAGGGAGGAAGCAGTCGTGCAAGTAATCAAGGACCTACAGTCCATAGATGCCTTCAAATTTGTAAAGTGCAGGCAAGGTCACCTCTCTTTTTCTAAATTTAGTGCTAATTTTTTCGAAAGTCTTGACTACAGGGAACTGCATAAGTGGATCAAAGACACTCTGCAGACATGGAGTTCCATTTATGGAAAAAAAAAACTTTGTTTGTTGCTTTGTGATAAATTTACACATTCAAGATAAATATATTGAATTTTCTTATATTATTTCATCTTTATGGGATTTTCTGTTTTGAACCAGAATTCAGTATCAAGAATGGAGGTCACTCCTTTTACATGTACCTGTAGGTCGCGATAATCTTTATATAAACTTAAAAAGATGTCAGTTTTGGGGCAAAACATGTAATATATTTGAATTAAAGAAAGCATTTATATAATTCAGTAAGTTTCCCTGCGGTTGGAAAATGGTAAATTCCTGAGTGAGATGAGAATTTTGTTACAAACCCCATAATTATTATTATACTGAGGCAATAGCCCAATTTCGATATATTAAAATTCAGCCTCAAAACAATACACATCACTGCGAGGCTCCGGGGAATAAACCCATATAAACTTTTCAGTTTATTCCCCGGAGCCTCGCAGTGATGTTTATTGTTTCAGGCTGAATTTTAATATATCGAAGTTGGGATATTCTGACATTGCACTACTAATTTTTAAGAATAAAGGAACTCTGAGGTGGTCTACTCTGATGTAATTATTGTTTCAACTCTACTCTCTCAGAAGCTGGCCATGTCCCTCTTTTATTATTATTTTTTTTTTGGGGGGGTGGGGTGAGATTTACTCTCTGGCAATTTTTAGTAACACATTGGAAATCAAAAAGACGCTATTTAGTTGATCACAACCAAGTTATAATGACCACAATTCCATTAAAAGACTATCAGAATGCAAAGAAACTATCCACAGATGTTTTTACTGGTAGATGACCAAGATAAAGAAGGGTTCAAACTTGAAAACATTGGCTCAAGTTATGCTGTCAAAACTCACTAAAAATCGGTTGTACTATATTTTGGTTCAACCTTTCGTCTTAGAATGGCTATTAATATTTCTTTAATTATCGATTTAGAAATTAATTAACAGAGTGTTAACAGTTTAAAGACCACAAAATGTATGACAACCTGTCTGTTCTTTACAAATTCATGCAATGAATCAGTCCATTTGAAAAGATTGAGGGTAAAATAAACTTCAATGTACCTTGTTTATAAAACCTCCACAACCTCTTCATCCTCACCATCTGTACTTTCTCGGCTGTCACCCAATAATGTAACATCTCTTAAAAGATGTGACAAGTCATCATATGCAGAACATTCCTCAAACCTCACTATGTCGAGGAATTCATTGAAATTTGGAATATCTAAAAATAGCTATTGTATGAGTTCCAAAACCTTAAGTGCATGAACAATAGAATAAAAGGGGACACAACTCCAAAACGTCATTTACAGTAAGCAATGACAATTGGCTACAACTTCTTGTAATATATATATTTAGCCAAGCCTAAAAGCGAAGCTCCACAATAGAAGTCTGCTTATTGTTTGCACGTAATAACCTTATCAGTTCCTCATCAATTCTGCAGTTATATAGCACATTTTTAATGCATATGCAGCTACCTGCTCATCAACAATAACAATGTAAAACAGAGGGCAAAATTACCGAATGCTGATTTGTTGTAACAGAGGGCAGTTTTTCGTAATTTTCCTTTTACCGAGGGCAAAATTACTTACTGCTGATTGGTCGAGCAGCGAAAATACTCGCTCCTGATCGGCTGAGCACGACAGTTTTACATTTTGTTGGTTTCTGCATTTTGTGTCCAAAAAAACAAGTTCTTTGAGGTTCTTTCGAAGTTAAACTCTTTAAGCCGGGTTCTTTGTACCAAAAATACATGGAAATCAAGTGCTGCAGCTAGGAAGGAAATTCCTAAAGGTTGATTTTGGTGTCTCTCACAAGAAACAGCAAAAGATTATTTGTGTCAAAAGCTAAAGACTTGGATCAGATTGATTTTATTTTGCTTGGTTGAGAAACTGAAATCAGTCATGGCGTCCAAGTGCTTTCAACGAATGATAAGCGAGCATGAAAGTGTCCTTTTGGTGGGAGGAAGGAGCAGGAAGAATTACTCCGCAAGTTCCTTCTTTGGATCCATCGTTTGCTATTTTTATCGATCTATGTTCGTGTGATTTCCAAGCGGTAGGAAGCTTCACAGCGCAGGTGAACAATTAATTATTGATGCCTAACATTTGATTTATCGTTGTTAGTTTGCTCCTGAATTAAACTTGTATTCTCTCTTAATTACATATGTATAATGAGAACTGTTCTCGTCGGTTTTGTTTGTTTTGTACGCTACGAAAAAATTAAATAATTTGTTGGTTTGCTTGCGCCTTCGATGAGTGCTTTACTGACTGTTTTACGAAGTTCCTTGATAGTTTTAGGAAGATTTTGCCCTCTGTGTTATAAAAGCGGAATTTAAATGGCTCAAAATGATATTTTCTGTTTTTATTATAATTTGTTTTTAGTTTTTAAGATGATCGAGGCAAAACGGTTTGTGAACAACCAACGTGCCCTACCGGCACTGTCACTATCTAGTAAATTTTGCTTATCAAGAAGGCCGTACGCTATAAACCTCAGAGAAAATGGATACACTAACCAAAAAACACACTTCAAACATATCTTTGAGTAATAAATGAAAAAAGCACTGTGATAATTCATAGCAATGAGTACAGAAATAAACTAAACAACGATCTTTGAAAAATTCACAAAAAACAAGCGAATAAATGTTTTGTGTAAACTTTGTTTTGATGAAAATGAAATCACACTTTTTATTAATTTTACATTCGCTTCCAACGCTCTTTGAAAAGAATTTCAGTGAAAATTACTCACACATCTTAATCTTTGCGGTCATATCCTACTGTTTTAAGTATTTTTGTTTGTTCTCTGTCAAGATTGTCAGAACTAAATGCTGAAATCAGAAATATAAGACTTATGTGAGAAGAACTTGTCAGTAGTTTATGCCAACGATACAATGTTGGGAGACACTTGTTTGACTGACTATTTTAGCTCAGAATCCAATTTTTTTAAATGAAGCAAAATGGGATGAGATTAGAAAATAAAACTCCAAGGGAAATAACGAACATGGACCGAAAAATGAGCTCAAAAGGCTGCTCTGAGGTTAAACAAGTTGCAGTGTCAACACTGCAAGAAAAAAATATCTTGCAAAAACAGCAAAGTGTTGTCAACAAAAGCACATGAATATACTCGCCTCTTTGGAGAATAACCAGTCCTTTTATTCGATTGCTGATTTTTTCGTTCGTTTACAACATTAAGTTTCACTTCAAGAGGAAAAATCCATCGCATCTTAATTTCATTTCATCGCGCCGGATTAGAGTAAAATAATTGCTCTTCAAGATTCGGCCGCTGTTTATGAGGTGCCGCCTCTAAAAGCTGCTAAAAGAATCGATTTGTTTCTCCAGCCGCGGTCCGCCTTGCTCTTTCTCCTGCTGTTTGACGGCAAAATTGGACGAGATCAGAAAATAAAACTCCAAGGGAAATAGTCAACATGGACCGAAAAAATGAGCTCAAAATACTGTTCTGAAGTTAGCAGTATTAGCTTAAGCTTAAGTTAAACGGCGTGGCAAAACTGCAAGAAAACACTATCTTGCAAACCACCAAACTAGCAAAGTTTTTGTCAACAAAATTGCATGAATGTACTCGCCTCTTCTGAAAATAACCAGTCCCTTTATTCCATTGCTGATTTTTCCGTTCGTTTTACAGCGTTAAGTGAGCGAAACGTTTCACTTAAAGAGGAAAAATCCAACGTTTCTTGGCGCTGGATCGAAGTAAAATGATTTCACTTCCAGATTCTGATGATGTGCCAGTCGATTTGTTTCTCCCGCCGCTAGTTGCCTTGCTCTTTCTCCTGCTTTTGGTCACATATAAAAATTGACTTTGTATCTTGTCGTCTTCAAAATTATTATTTTTTTGTTTTGTTTTTTTCGCAAACGCAGTTGGCGATGCAACTTCCCGCCACACAAACGCGGCCGGCAGCGCAGTTGGCCATGCATTTTCCCGCCCAAACACAACCCGGGTTACAGCACATACGCTCATTTATGTAAGCCAATGTGAAATGAGACACTCAAACCCTGTGCCACAACACGGGATTTTTTCGGCACCCTTTCCTGTTCTTTCTCTCTTTGTTCGTCACTCATGTTTTGCCTGTTTGCTACCGCTCTCAATCG
>NW_028145437.1:472500-555000 GCF_977016875.1 Pavona decussata | reverse complement strand
AATGTCGTATCTAATTACCATTCAGCGCAAAATTTAAATACCTTTGTAGAACAACAAAGCGAAAACAAAATATTCGTTCTCTTTCATTGTAACGTAAGAAGTCTATCGAAAAACGGACATCTTTTACACGAATTACTCTACCTATTGTCTAAAAGCTCTGACGTTTTAACTGCAACTGAAACTAAACTTAATGAAACCAATATTACTAACATCGATATTGCAGGATATAATTTTTTCCACACAGACTCGAAAACGGCGGCTGGCGGTGCAGGAATCTACATTGCAAAACACTGCAAAGTCAATTCAAGGAAAGATCTAGAAATCAACCAAAAATTGGTAGAATCCTGTTGGATTAAAGTAGATACCACCATAAGACGAAAGAAACCGATTGTTATTGGCTGCATTTATAGACACCCGAAATCCAATTTTGAACAATTCGCAGAAAATCTAGAAGAGATACTCCGCAATCTCAATCAAGACAAACTTTTAGGTGTTTTTAGGTGATACCAACATAGATTTTTACAAATTTCCTACACACAACCCTACAAAAAATATCTAGATATGTTGTTTTTTAATAATATGACTCCGGTCATCACTAAACCAACTCGAATGACGCGCCGACAATGCACCTCTCCTCTGGGATTGCACTATTTGACATATCTGATCACCTACCTGTCTTCTGTCTTTCCAACACCAAAGTAAGAACAGATCACGAAAAACAGTCTTATAGAGACTACAAACATTTTAATAAATAAGCATTTTTTAAAGAAGAACTAAGAAATACAGACTGGAATATTTTGTTAGAAAACAGCATTGATCTAAACGATCGCTCCCCTAAAGTGATTGATCATATCAGCCAAATAGCAAACAAATATGCACCACTCAAACAATTACCCAGAAGTAAACAAAAACAATTCTCTAAGCCTTGGATAACGGATGGAATGTTAAAATCTATAAAAACTAAACAAAAGATGTATTCCACTCATTTCTTGTGTAAAAGTCCCAAAAAGATCCAACAATATAAAATCTATGCTAACAAACTCAATAAGCTTAAGTCTATCTCTAAAGACAATTACTATACCAATCAATTTACTAAATGTAAAAACAATTTAAAGGGTACATGGAAGCTAATAGGAACAATAATTAAACGAAAAACCAAAGGCCAGTGCTACCCAACCAAAATAATCAGGCACAACAAGACCTATACCGAACAACGGGATATTGCTAATCAACTTAAGGAACATTTTGTAAATGCAGGCCCACACCTAGCCGAAATTATCCCTAGCACCAATAAACACTACAACGAATATACAAGATACTCATGCCCGTCTAGTTTTGTTGTCACCTGTCACCGAAATGCACGTGCATGACCTACTCTCAACTCCTAATGCCAATAAGTCATCTATCCATGTCCCTAATCGGTTAATAGAAATCAGTGCCGCTGTTGTCACACCAATTATCACCCAACTCTATAATGAATCAATCGTACAAGGCGTAGTACCAGATGTGCTAAAAATTGCTCGTGTCTCTCCCATATACAAAAGTGGCGCAGACACCGACCCAACAAACTACCGCCCCATCTCCACCTTGTCACCGTTCTCAAAAGTCCTCGAAAAACTAGTTCAGGACCAGCTCGAGTCATTTCTGGAGAAACACTCTATCATTTTCCAATACCAATTCAGCTTCTGTAAGGGTCACTCTACTAAACAAGCTATTTTAGAAATCACTGATTACCTTAAAACGTCAATAGACAATAAAAACATCACCTGTGGACTCTTTCTAGATCTGTCAAAGGCCTTCGACACAATAAATCATGAAATTCTTCTAAACAAGCTTAGCAAATATGGCATCCGCGGTACTCCCTTAGCTTGGTTTCGAAATTTTCTGTCAAATAGAAAACAATACGTGCGAATAGGAAATACCGATTCAGACTTGCTACCCTTAACTTGTGGACTTCCTCGGGGATCCACCCTTTCCCCATCTCCTCTTTCTTCTTTATATTAACTATATGCCAAACTGTTCCAATAAACTTTCCTTCAGACTATTCGCTGATGATACCAACGTATTTTATTCTAGCAATAACCTTGAAGATATCACTCAAACTATGAATACTGAATTTGATAATATTCTCTACTACTGCTTAGCTAATAAACTATCAATCAATATAAAAAAGACAAATTTTATGATTATCAGCTTCCCAAATAAGCGTGTAAGTAATATAAAAACAAAAATATTTTATTAAATATCTTGGAATTCATATTGAGAAACATCTTAAATGGGAACAACAAATTTAGCACGTTAAAAGTAAAATATCAAAAAATACTGGAATTATCAATAAATTAAGGTTTTATGTCGACCTGAATACTCTGAAACAACTCTATTATACACTAATTTATCCTTACATCAACTATGGTTTAATGAGCTGGGGCAACACCTACACCACCCATCTCAACAAAATTCGCACTGCCCAAAACAAATGTGTAAAAAATATTTTATTTGCTCACAAAAGAGAAAATGCCACTGTTTACTTCAATCTTCTGGGAATTCTAACCATTGACAATGCATTCAAACTCAAGGTTGTCATTTTCACGTTCAAAATAATAAATGATCAAATATGTCCTGTTTTAGCAAACTCTATTTCCACAGCATCCTCTCGGCACTCGTACAATACCCGATTTTCATCTCGACAAATTTTTAGCAGACCAAAAATAGGTACTAACTACGGTAAACACACTTTTCAATTTGCAGCATCACAAATATGGGAAACAATAGACTGTAACATTAAGCAATCAAACTCCGCTTCTTTGTTTAAAACCAAATACAGGAAAAATTTGCTTATAAACCAAAAGTAATGTAGAGTTCTTCACCGTCATCCATTCACTAAACACGCTTTTTCTTTTTCTTTTTCAAACCTTTCCAAATAAGTTTCTCTTCCACCGAAATAATTTTCTCTTCCATCATAAGCAGTGCCCAACTCGAAAGCAGCATGCTCCTTTGGGCACTGCTCACACTAAACCAAACAAATTTATCCTAATTCTTTTTAATCCTCCTTTGTAATATAAATGTTTATTGTTTTTATGTATTGTACTGAATCTCGTTGTACATGTGAAAAATAAAAATTGAATTGAAATTGAATAGACACTATTAAATCTGACTTTGCATTAAATACAGCTGTGATTTTTTTCAAATACTTCTTTTTTTGTGTTTTTGCCGTTTCCAAGCAGGGATTTGTGCTCCTTCCAGAAAGAAATTAACACCTTCTTATACCGTTCTTCCCATCGGTCTAGATTTTCAGATTGTGCTGTTGATGTTGTACCTATATGTGAAAAATGTCAAAGGAAGATGAGAAATTGCGGTTGTTTCATGTAACTTCCCAAAAAGGCAATGATATAAGCCTATAAACATACTTTCAGAATTATGGTCTTGAAATAAGGCAGAAAAACTTGCTGACCGAAAACGGCCGATGTTACTGACTGTTGTTCAAGCCTCGGGACTTAAGCTTAAGCTTAAATTCTATCCATTTTCCCAACTTTTATTATTTTCTAGCAATTGATAGCATTTGCAAAAAATACACTATTTTTGCAGGAGAAAAAATAGAAGTGTTGGAATGAAAAAAACAACAACAAAAAACAAGAAAGAAGGAAAACAGAAAAGTTTGACGCCGATCGACCCGCTAAATTCGGTAGAAAATTTTGTTCATCAACGCTTGGATTTCTCAGCTTCGAAAATACAAATCAAAGGAACCATATTTATGCCAAAAAAAACTAACGCTATGCATCACATTTTCCTAGTCAAATCAACGTGAACAATGCTATTTTATGTCACCTTCATCGTCCACTTTGTCCGCCATTTTTTCTCGAGCATAGAAAAACTGACATGCCCATTTGGAAAATTGGCAAATGGTATGCGCGCCAACCGGGAAAACCGAAAAGAGCAGGAAAAGTGGAGCAAGTCAAATGTCCACCCACCTTTTCCGAAAAATGAAGAATGGAACAGCACGTACCATTTGAATTTCCATCCGGAATATCCGGTTTTCTTGTGTAAATGGTAAGCACCCCTGATGACTGCACAGCGTTTGAAAGTATTCCAGTTGGTGAATTATCAAATATGCAGGAAGTATTTGATGGCCATCAAAACTGGGCAACTACAAAAAACATGCTGTTGAACCCAAAGAAAACCATGAAAATGTGGATCTTGTTTTATAAAAACTCTATCAAGCCGGACTTCCTACGAATAAATTACTCATGTTTGGAGAGGATATCAAAGTTTAAGTTACTGGGGGCATGGCAACAGGATAACCTGTGTTGGAACTATGATTTTCAACAGATGGTAAAGAAAGCCAGCAAGAGACTGTATCACTTGCGCAAATGTAGGAAAACAAATCTACCCACAGAAATCGCCACCACAGTATATGTCCTAAGATACAGTAAACGTTCTAAGATACGTCCCTCCTCAAATATGCATCCGCAGTTTGGGGCAGTCTGCTGAAATACCTTACAGATTAGTTGAAGACCACAGAAAACAGGTGTTTGGACATCATTGGGATACCACGAACGTCCCTCACAACCTTGGCAGGAAAGACAAAAAGTAGTGACAAAATGTGAATTGAAAAGAATTGGAAATGATAAAAACCACCCAAATCAAATTTTTACTACAAAGCCAAATACTAGCTACAGCTATAACCTGAGATCAACACCAGGACCAGTACCAATACCAAGGTCAAGAACCAAAAGACACGCAAACTCTTTAATGGTGCGACTGCAAGGCTCCTTTTTTTATGATTGTCTTTTTTTAACTTTAGATCCAATTATGTAAATTCGTTGAATAGTTATTTTTTTAAGATGGACGAATAAAGCGTATTATGAATACCTAAGGGCTAATATGGCTTCCGGGTTCATTAATTATAGGTTTCTACAAAACTTCAAGTTCAATTTTGGCAGTAGGATTTCCATTTACAACATTTGCAGAATTACAAAAGGGAAAAAGAAAGCCTTGATTTTCTTCTAGATGAAAGAGCTGTTGGTCATATTGAGAGTGCTCACAGAAACATGGTGGAAATAGAGATGGCAAGTAGATGTTACAATTTATGTCAACATCGGTTCTAGACAGTCATCTTAAACAGTTAAATCATCGGTTAATGTAGGATCACTTATTGGTGAGGAGTGGAAAGATGAATTCGGAATCTGTGTGACAAAAATTTGTCATCCCTGAAATATGTAAACAATGTTGAGTATTCACCAGAAGTGACCATAAACTTTGCCCCAAAACATTTTCCAGCCTAAGGGTTTAATGGAACATAGATGACAAACATGGATCTCGGGTTTGATTCAAAAGCAGTTTCTTGGGACAATGTGACAGTTATTGTTGAATTCCTTGAGTCTTGGAATCTATAATAGTTTCAAACTGACTGAAGAAGTGTATGTCGATGAAGTCCCCAAACAGCAAGAAAGTCTGTACCATTTTAACAGTGGAAATAGTCCTAACAAGAGTGTGAAGAAATTAACGTTGGCCAGTTGTTGTGTATTTTCTGCAAAAGGGGGATTTTGTTGTAGTTCCTGTGTAAATCTCAGGACCAGCATTTTGAAGAAAAGATTACAGGCCAGCCAGCGAAAAGTCAAACGAAACAAGAGATTAAAATGGTGTCAGAAATTATTATTTAAGTCGCCCAGACCATGACACTAAAAGAAAAGTCATGAAAACACAAAAGATAAATGCGGTCAGGAAGGCTTTCTACATGTACACCAAATTTAAATTTGAAAATGAATCACTGGAAGTGTTTGGTGAGGATCACTTTGATTTTGAGAAGATAATGAGTACTGTTGACTGAGAGAAGCTCTTCCCAAACATGAAACTACTCCTGGTGCAACACGACATGACCCTGTATGGAATAGCTGGCGGCTATCGTTTTCTTACATTTAAAGTACTGCAGACAGAACGGAAAAAAAATAGCGCATGCGCATGAGCACTAGGTGTAATGAGTGAGCAAAGATGGCGGATATTCGAGGGCGAATTATGAATCATTTTTTATCTCGTACGATGAACGCATTTTCGGGCCAATTTGGCTAATATTTAAGAATGTATTTCTTCTTGAAGTCAAGTTTGATCTAGCGTTGTAAAACAAATAACAAGAAGTTAAAAAGTACCAAAAACCATCAATTTACGAAGCAATAAAATTATCGCAATAAATAAACTCGAGACGCTTGATACCTTCTCAAAATATGCATATAATAAGAGCCTCGTTGCATTAATAAGCTTTGTGAGAAGGTATATAACTCGTACTTGATATGATGAATAAAATATCAAATGTCATATTTTTATTTGTGTTGCCATTTTTTATACTAGCCATTTAAAGTTTATGTTTTGATATGTCTGGTTGAAACACGAAATGAAACGAGCACAGAAAGCATGAGGAGAAGTTGTCTTCAAAAAATCCAACTACACAGTTCATTAATTCAAACCAACTGATAAAAAAATTTGAATAATACTAATAAACATACCTTAAAGCGTATTTCTTCTCTGATTTTTCGTTCGATGTATTTGTGTTTTAAGCTTTTTAGCTTGGCCGAGGGCCGTGGAGAGTTCCATCTAAAAATGGCGGCAAAACGCGCGCACTCGTTCTCTTTCCCGCGACTTTTCCCGCTCTTTTTATTTTTATAAACACAGGAAGCCCATTCATTTTGTTTTCGTTTTCCTCTGCTTATTTTAATGGAGTGCGAGAAAACCTGCGTTTTTTTGCCTCGAACAACGAGAAATTCGGGAGAAAGGTGCTCTATCGACATAAGGAAAATTCCCGAATTCGAGTAAAAAAAAATTCGGGTTCACGAATCCCGTATTTTTGTGTTTCAAGCACTTAGAAGAAAAAAGAGGGGCGACTTCCGGTTGTTCCTTTCCATGTAAAAAAAGTGCTAGTTGCAGTGGAACATTAGTGTCTTGTCCTAAACGCTTATATAAGGTTTTTGCCAGTATTCGTGGGGCAGAAATCTGTGGAAATAATATATGCAACCACCACCTATTTGAGGCAGATATGAACCCGATAATAACAGAAAACAGCAACTATGTTGGTCTAAGAAAAAGAAAGGTTAGAAAAATAACTTTATTTGCAGTACAGTATTTGTGACATTGGCAAGCCCCTCACCCCTACCCCTCATATCTTAAAGGGAATACAAAATGCAAATGGGGGCGTGGTGCTGTGCAACTTGTAGGAGGGGCACATTCTTGGGGGGTGACAGGGGTTATAATACTTCCCATTGTTCTGATTAAAAAAGTGATAATCATACGCACGCATTATTTTTTAGGGACCTTTATTTACACTTAAATACCGATTTGGTATTTTAAATAAAATAATATATTTTTAATGAATTTTTGGATAAAATTAGATCAATGAACTAACTGATGGAGAGAAGTCATTGGGCGAGGATATTGGACCATTGGAAGCCCTGAATGCTGAAAATTACATGCTAAAGAAAAAACTTCAAGGTATGAGTCAAAATTCTAAAACTTCAAGGTATAAAATGAAACTCTTAATTGTATTTTACATTGTCTGCCCTATAACAATGCAAATGTTTTTATTGCAGCAACTTCATTCAAAGGCCTCTTTGACAAGTTCCATAGTGCATTGACATTACACTATTCAGACGATGGACAAAAACTATATGACCAAAAACTATATTCACCGAGAAGTGTGCTCCTGGTTTATTTGAGCGGGTTCTGGAAATAATCTCTGCCAATAATAGCCGCGAACAATTACAACAACAACGGGCAGTAGCCTTACTCCATCAGATGTCTTTTTTCAAAAATCAGGTATTTATCCTTAGTTTCTAAACCATCAGATCTGTCTTGTAGACCATGTGCATGTAGTAATGCCTTAAGAGTCATGTACATAATCCTTGGGGACCAATTGCATCACTTGCAAATGAACTACACCATACTGAGCGGCCTTGCAGCAGAACACCTTATAGATGTATTTGCAGATATCTGTAATACTGCCAGCGATGTTGTGAAACTACCTAAAGGAAGGAAAAAATTCCAGGTTCTTATCTCTTTTTAAAGAGGCAACTCGAGAAGCAGTTTTTGAAACCATTACAAAGATTGTTTTGTTTCCCTGTAATGTGATATATTTACATTCCAGACTATTAAATATTTAGTATATACAAATGTTTTACCATGCTATCATGACATAATAAAAATCAGGGAAGGATAATTTGAGAGCAGAGGTTTTCCATAACATAATGATACAGTAAAAGCTTTTTTCCATGTGCAAGCATTTGGATGTCATTTCTATGTTTCATAGCTTGATAGAAACACAGCTACTGTACTTTCTCAAATAATAAACAATGGCAATGCTATCTTTACAGGAAAAGTAGTGTTCTTCGTCAGCATGACATAAAAATGGAGACGACTACATAAGTTTAAAAATTATGCTGAATGCTGTGTAAATCTATTTTTCCAACAGCCTTACTATCTGCCATCATTTGATGCAACAGTGGACAAGAGAAGCTAACGCCTTGGTTTTTCTTGGGAACAACAACAGCCTGATTCGACAAAGCCATGTGACAAGGCCAACTGTGAAATTCGAAGGGATGCACATCAGCCTATAGCTGTTCTCAACTGTGGCCACTCTTTTCATAAGTCTTGTTTTGATGATGTCTGCACTATTTGCCTACCAAACCTGCAAGAAAAGATTGAAAAATTAACAAAAACATTCAATGAGGGCCTTTTGACGGGCGGTGATGAAAATCTAGCTGAAGAGGAAGATCATGATGTTGATGATGATAATGATGATGAGGATGACTGTAACAGTACAGCTTCTGTAGAGAGACCTAAGGACTATTATGTCTCAAATGAATTTAAAGAATCTCTTGTTGCTCGTTTCCATAGAAGAATGATTGAGCAATAGAAATGAAATATTTATGCAGTGACACAATATCACTTGTTCATAGAATTTAGATGGCAAATGTGGGATAAGATGTGTCAATCGAGTATAGAGCTATATAAGCAAGTTCAAGTTTAATTTTGCTAAAACTATAGCACTGAAATAAAAAATACGAATGCTTAATTAAGCTGTAACAGCAATGTAAATAATTGTAAATATGACAAATCGATGGATTTGAGAACAAAATATATGTATACATGTACAAAGTAAAAATAGAAATCTCATGGGAATGCAAAGAGAATAAATAACAAAAAATAAATAAACTACAAACCTTGCCTTGAAGCTAGTAGTCCCTCGCAGAGAAATTGGCGCCACGAAACGAATGAGATAGTTTTGATGAACGAAGACAACTGTAAATTAGCCCTTTCTTGTTGGACTTAGCAAATCGATCGGCCCAGGAATGACAATATGACATACAAACCTTGCCTTGAACTTGAAGCTAGTAGTCCCTCAAAGGAAAATTGGCGCCACAAAACGAATGAGATAGTTTCGATGAACCAAGTCGACGTCTGTAAATTAGCGCTTTCTTGTTGGATTTAGCCAATCGATGGGCTCAGGAATGACAATATACATACCCACGAACAATTTCCATGGATTGTTGCCTAAAGTGCAATTATGCAAGAAAATCTCTTAATAATCGAATCCATTCTCGCAGCAACAATGTCCTCGAATTCCGACGCGTTCGCATCACGTTTCATCAACGAAACTTAAACTTTTTCCTTGAAATATTGTGCTGACGGGCCAAACCATCGCTTAAATTGAAATAGTATCTCTTTGTCAACTATGCATAAGTTCAGAAATCTTTCTGCGAGTCAAATGAAGGTCATGAAAAGAGCAAAAACGATCAAAGTTTAGCAAAATAGGTTGCACCTCGTGGTCCCTTGACAGCTTGTGCTAAGTGCGCATGCGGGAGGTTTTTCCGTTCTGTCAGTACTGCATGGTATGGCACCTGATTATTTGTGCCATTTAATCCATGTTTCATTTCCATCAAAGTATAATTTACGGCGTAATCACGAGTCTGGAGTTTTATTAACACCACCAAAAGTAAGCACTAAGAAGACCTTAGGTGATAGATCGTTTGGCTGGGGCATCCCCAGACATTGGAATCTGCCTTCATGTATGATTCAGACCATTTCCAGTCTGCATATTTTTAAAAGTAGACTGAAGACTTCTTACTTAATTTAATAAGGCATTTAATTAGTTTCAATTATTAAATGGCATGTATTTATTTAGTTTGGATTAGTTAGTTGAATTTTTAGAATTGTATATTTTGAGTCTTATTTGTTTTGTATATTATTTTGAATATCTTTTGTAAGGTGCAGTTGAATATTTTTATAGAAACTGCGTGGCATAAATCTTATTATTATTATTATTAGAAGGTTATGAAAAATTTGCATTGAAAATATGAGAGGGTTGGAAAGGAATGCTGGTGAAAGACCATTGACCCTTGGTGTTGGCTGGGAGTGGGGGAGGGGGATCGGATGGTACTGTTACAGATAGGTGCAGGATAGGGGTGGATCCCAATTATGCTTTCAAGATGTGGTTTAAAAATATCATTATTCCATTTTCCGTGTATAAATCTAAATAAGTTTTGTATGTGGTATTTATTCACTCTGATGGTCCCTGGTATAATTAAGGTTCTGTAGGGCGTAAAGGTAAACACCCTTATTCAGTCATTAACATATGGTCAGATTGAATTGTGTTTATAATACTCAGCTTACACTTGTGATTTCCTTTAAATATATTCTAATTATTTTTGTTATTTAAGCTCATACCTTGAAGTCAGGACTAATATAATTTTTTCAGAATAATTTGAGTGTCTAGATGTGTAGCCTTTGACAAAACAAAGTAATTTCTGATATTGCCAAGTAAACGTCTGATCAGGTGATGCATCAACCTATATCCACTATAAGCACCATAATTTAAATGGGCAGAACTTTGCCAGTTTAACATTCATTCGTTTATATTATACATTATTATATGGCCGTGTCTCAAAAGGACTGGAAACGATCAAATTCAAGAACCTGATTGGCTAAAATTGATATTGACGGCGGTCTAGATTTTCCCATCTAGACCGGCATCTAGACCGATTTAATGTAACATTTGTCCTCAAAAAGTTACAAACAAAATAAGAAAAAATTGGCTTGTTCCTGTTAATACAGTACTAAATGGAAGAACCAGTAGCCCTGAACTTGGAAGCAGGTAAAGAGAATGAGCAAACGTTGCAAATTTGAGTCCAGCCGAGAAAGCTACAAGCAAAGATGAAGTCAAAATTGAGAAGTTTTTGCAAGCGCAAAAATCCAAAAACTCTCAATACAAGACTTAGAGCGACTTAAACGCAAGAAAGAAATTTTGTGAGTCAATGAAAGAGTCTAGAGCAATTGAAAACATACCTGCCAACGAGCTTGACCTTCCTTTGTCTGAATTTTTTATCTCCGCTCGAAAACAAGATGGCACCGAGTACGAACCGTGTACATCAAGCGGCTTCCAGCAAAGTTTTCAACGCCACTTGCGTGAAAAAGGAAGTCTGATCAACAAAAACAAATGAAGATGCCCAGTTGAATTTTACAAAGTGTTTCGAAGCCATCGTTCCGAAGCCATGTTAGATCCAGATGCTCCTTTTTATCTCGCCGTAAATCACCGACGAAAACCAAGTGACGAAGTATGGTATCTGGATAGGCCCCTCGGAAAGAATGAAATTGGCAAGTTCCTCAAAAACGCCTTTGCTTCAGCCAAACTCGATGAAACAAACAAGAAGGTTTCTAATCACTCCATTAGGAAGACCAGTGTTGGACGACTCCTCGAAGCAGACGTTCCGACAAAACATAGCTAAGCGGTCATAAAAATTTGAAAAGCCTCGACAGCTAGCAGTTCAGCATCTCTCAAGCGACAGCGAGAAATGTCTACTGTCCTGAATCGTGGACCAGATACATCCGCTCAGTTCGAAGAAAACCAAGTCAGTGCCTCCACTACAACTCAGCAAAATGTCTTCACAGTCCAACAAATCCAACCTCAGGCAATTTTTGAAGGCTGCACATTTAACATTAACGTTTTCCGTGGTGATCAGTCAAAGGTCGCAAGGCTGAATGAGAACTTATCCCTGAGCGATCACGGCACAGACAGGCATTAAAATTTGTTGCACTTTTGGTCGCATTTTAGAAAATTTTCGTTGAGCCTGTAGGAAAACAACGGTTATTTTGTCTTCATTCATTGACGAAGTTTGTACAAAGCTGCACTTTGAACAGTTATTTTTGTCCCATTTGGACTGGAGACTAGTGACAGAAGTAAGCCAGCTAAATGCTTGAGCCCGCGCAGGGGAACAATATACTTTTTTCCTTTTGATTTCCTGTTTGGCCATATAATAAACATCTTATTAACCAAGCTAGGTCGGTCTGTATGGGAGAATCTTGACCTCGGTCGCTGGTACAGACCTCACTGCGTTCGGTCTGTACTGGCGACCTCGGTCAAGATTCTCCCATACAGACCTCTCGTTCGGTTAATAAGAACTAAGTATTGCTTTGTAAACGGAACATACTATATAATAAAACTGAAGGATTATCGACACTCAACAGCATTAATGAGCTCCAATACGTCAAATATAAAGAGAAACAGCATGTCAATTTGTGTCCAAAGCTCTTTCTTTTTCCAAGACCTGTACATACTGACGTTTACTCTATACTTTCTAGATGCAATTTTTCAGTGATTGAAGCATGCATAACAATGCATAATGCACAACTAATATGTTAAATGGAGGATAATGATGTAATAACGCAACTGACCAATAATATAAACATGTTTAGTACAATCCTTGCATATTTTCTATCATAGTTATTACAAAAACAGTATTCGCAAAACATCTGGACGGAACTTGGCAGTGATGCTTTGGTGCTGGGGTGAAGCAAAACGGCTCAATTTGCTAGAAGAGGATCTTCAGGCTGGTTTGATACTTGACGAAATGACTATTCAGGTATGCTAAAACTGTCTGGCCATGGGAATCTTCCTTAATATACTTTATCACTCTCAAACTAAATGAATACGTAATCTAAAGCTTCATAACTTATATGGCAATGAACGTTTGTATTATTTTATGAGGTGGAACAACTTTTTAACAACTACTCATCCCTGCCGGAAAAACAAAAAAGAAAAATATCCAGTATTGTGTCCTTCAGAGACCAGAACGACAATCAAAAAGCACGCACCTCCACTAGTACAACCAAACTGGCTACAGAAGAATATCAGTGCATTTGTAGCCCTGAAAGACCTCAGATGCCTCTAACAGGGTAGTTGAAAGCAGCGATGAAAGCCAGGAATAAGCTTAATTGAACGGTATGTAACTTGTTACCATCAGCGTACGGGGCGGGGGAGCTGGGGGGGCTGCAGCCCCCCCTGTCGGAAAAAAAATAGTATTTTTCGGGCAAAACGGATGTACCGTTAGGGCAAAGACATAGTAAAAAATATTTTATTTTTTAATAACTTGATTTGGGCCGTGCTAGAGCAAGTGCCGAGGATAATGGAAGGCGTGGTCACTTTATCAAAGGATCGCGATCTCAAGACCTACAATGAAAGTAATTCGCTTCTCCACTCAATTTGTGACTTTAAGTTCGTTTATGGCTTGATGGTTTTGAAGCTCATCTTATCCAACACTGATAATTTGAGTAGATATCTACAGGGAGAACAGATGGATGTCATCACTGCCAAGAAGACTGCTGATGCTGTCGTGAAGACACTGAGCAATTGTCGCAATGAAGAGAGCTTCACTCAGATGTGGTCACATGCTGATGTTATAGTGCAAAAAATCTGAATAGGAATCAAGGGTACGAAATTTACCTTCAGAGATGCCAAGGTACCTCGAACCAGACCATCACGCCGACTTCAGGGCCTTACTCAGTGGTGAGACACCTGCTGCAGCGAACGACAGCTCACAACAGACGCCAAAAGACCACTTTAGTATCACAGTTTATTACACAAGTACTGAGAAAGTCGTCAGTGAACTTCAATCAAGGTTTGAGGGCAATGACCAGGAGGTTTTGTGCGCATTGGGCGAAATCGTATTCAGCCGTTCTCCAAGCATCAACAACATCTACACTGTATCAAATTTCTATGGCGTGGATAGTGAAATGCTATCAAGTGAGAAGTCAATCTTTGAAAACTACGACTGCGGGGACCCATGCCAGAGAAGAAACGCAGCTGTGATGGTAAAGACCATGCATCAAAATGGTCTCCATGACATTTTACTTGTTCTATATAAAGTTGCCTCCATGCTGGCCACAATTCCTGCAACCCCGTGCTCTGCTGAAAGGTCTTTTTAGCGCCCTTCGCCGCATCAAGCCATTTTTAAGATCCACAATCAGGGGCACCCAACGACAGTTTTCTCTCAGATGCTTTGAAACGCTATTTGAGGCTATCTGGAGTGTCTATAAGGCTCTGTAGGTTCATTTTAGGCAGCGCTATAATATTTTTATCTGTTCGGTCATTCTAGGGCAACCTGAGTCTTTTCGAAATTACTAGGGCATCTTTGTCCATTTCCCGAAAAACGTAGGTCTTATTTCATTTCCGAAAATCTTAGCTGACCTTTTTTCGGTACCCGAAACATTTTTGTCAATCCGAAACCACTAGGCCTTAAATTTCCCATATCACGAAAGTTCGTAGTGAAAATTCCCTTCAGAAAATTGTAGGGGATGAAGGGCCTTCCGAACAGATAATTTACCGAAACGATCTGTTGGGTGCCCCTGCACAATGGGACAAGAAAGACCGACTTAGCAGTATCGCCGTTATTAACATTGAAAGAAAGTATGCAAACAAGACAATGCAGAATGACATACAAAGGATTATTGACATATTTGGGTCTCGAAGTAATCGTTCTTCATACTTCTTTTAGAGCTCAAATGGGTACGTTTTATCTCTCGCTTCATGGTTTTTATTTTAGAAATGTTGATCTCGATTTACCGAAAATATTTGCACTATTTTGGATGCCCGTGCTCTCACGGTATGGCGA
Source organism: Pavona decussata (assembly GCF_977016875.1). Classification (NCBI taxonomy): domain Eukaryota; kingdom Metazoa; phylum Cnidaria; class Anthozoa; order Scleractinia; family Agariciidae; genus Pavona; species Pavona decussata. Next base: position 540,073 of record NW_028145437.1, on the reverse strand, counting down.
AGAAAACTTGACGTCACGAAAGAATCATCTTGTGCATCTGTGACCAACAAGTTTCATTCGGGCAAATTATGTTCAGCCCCCCCAACAAAATTTTTCCCGGACGCCGATGCTTGTTACTGTTAGCCAAATTTCTAAGCATATTTATGCCTTAGTTTATACCAGGGACCTACCTGCCTACACATTTTCTATTTATACAGATTTTATTTCTGGCCTTTTCACCTAAGGCTTACTTTGTATTGAAATAACTTGGCCTGGTTTACGATTGTTACAAATATAAAACAACTGACTGTACGCTTATGTACCGTATTTATTCATCTATAAGCCGAGCGATTTTTTCACCAAACTTTACCGAAATCTCGAAAATTTGAGCTAGAGAAGGGTTGTGGGCTTATAGCCAAGTGTTTTTCCAAACCAAATTTTTCCGAAACAGCAAATTCATAGGAAACATAGATTTATTCGTCTATAAGCCGAGATACTGCAAACAGAAATAAATGACAAGTTGAAGTTGGTCATTGATTTTTATTTATGTGGTGGCTACTAAAGAAGCCGTTTGTTGTTTTCAGTGAGTAGTAAATATGGCCTACTGGTCGTACTCAGTGATGGTGTCGAATTTGCCGTCCATCTCTTCCTCATCCACTAGTTTTAAAAAGATTTCGAAACTGACCAATCAGAATTCCCCATAGCCTCGCTTGGCAAACAAACACGTCACATGATATGTGTTGAAATTTGCAATCACATAATAAGAAAACTTACTTTGGCTTCTCTGCTCTGTAAACCAGTCAACCCGTACAAAACAGCTAGATTTAAAATTGTCTATGTTAGACCTAGGAAAGATCTTCTAGGCATTTCCTAGATCGTTCCAAGACAAACTAAATGTCTAGGAAGTCTAGCAAATGTCTTGAAAGACATTTAGCCTCTAACTAAGGTCAAATGTCTAGGAAATGTCTTCACGGATTGTCTTGACTAGATCTAAACCTGATCAATTGGGTTGTATCAATAACATTTTAGTTCGAGGTTCATTTTTGAGGGGGCATAAAAATTGCTTTACTGTCATTTCAATATAAAAATAAATGAACTATCAGTGCTACTATTGTTGTTTGAGATCAATGGTGATGACATTGTAGCTACTAATTGAGGCAAAAAAGTCAACTGATAGAAAGTTACGCGTTAGTTGCCAAAAGAGTTTGGCTCTCATATCCCTGTTTCCACACATCTTCTATTATTACCGTTATTTTGGGAAAGAACAAGCCAGAATGACCGGACAGAAAAAGCGCTGCTTTTGCTTAAAGTATCAGCAGTCACGTTCAGATAAAACATGACCCAGTCACTATCACATTGTGTTCGTGAAGTGTATCCCAGAATCACGTACTTATCAAAGTGCTATTTTTCAGTCTTCCTCAGCAAAACTCTGCAGCCTACTTCGCGTGAATTGTTTAATACTTTTCATGATTCACAAACAATTCCTTAACAATTGAACGAGATGCTGTAATTTTCATAACATGACGATTATTAACAATTAATAAATAAAGCAGGGCTGGGGGGTTTTAGTGTTTGTCATTAAAAGTATTAATTACTATGTAACCGGTAACTTTAGTTGTAGGAATACTCTTGTCTGACTGTACGATGAGAACGATGGCGTTTGTAGTCAGTCGTCAGTTCATCCTTTATTGTCCTTGTAAGCAAGTACAAGCCTTCTGCCACTCGCGCTCGAAATCACACAATCTTATATTTGAGAGTATTCATTGGAAAGTTCTCCACCTCAGCCGCTAACCTTCCTTATGGTCCATGGAGTCGCTAAAGACAAATTCCTGTACGATTTAGACAATTTGACATAGATGATGGAAACATCAAAGATTCTGGATGGCTATGAAAAAAAAATGGCGCTCGCCCCATGAAACCCAAGGCAAAACGAACATCTTCCAAATTTGCTGGACAATCTACGGCAAAGCTCACTTCTGACGCTCCTCCAGAATCATCTCTCACTGCCAGTCTTGAGCTTGAGAAGCTCAAGAACCAAAATCTGAAACTACAACTTGAGATTAGAAAAGCGGAGCTTGACCTACCCGTTTGAAGGAACGGCTATCAATGGAACTTTAACCGATGCGATGTACACTCAGAGTCCATGTCTACTTGAAAATGCTATCACCTCAACACCAGCACAGAGCTCTGTGACTAGGGGTATCCCTACCCTAACCAAGTTGCAGGATAAGATGAAACCCGGAGCAACCCTGCTGCAAAACTACGTTTTTTCGTCTAAAGGTACGCTCACCTATGAGTCTTTAGATATTCCTGATTTTATATATGGCTACTTAGAGTTTTATAAAGCACAATCGTCTACATGTAAGCAAGCTCTGCTGATGCACCTTCAGCCTCTTATGGAGCGCGCTGCAACTTACATCTGCCCCAGCGTACGCAGTTTCCACCTTGCCATTGCCACAGCTGTCGAGCGGGGGAGGCTTTCATGGACCAGCAGTGAAGCCATTCGCAAAAGAGCGCAAACCTTCTTCAGCCATCAGGATTTGCGTACCCAACCCCACCAAACAGGTTCACAATGCCAAAATTCGCAGCCTTTGCTACCACATGGAAACAGGGCACAAAAGGAATCTCTCTGTCGAGATTGGAATTACATGGGAAATGTTCCTGCCTTACTACTGGCACCACTTTTAGCACCACTCATCGATGTCGAGTTTGCAACTCAAGCGACCATCCAATGTTACACTGCGCCAAGCGCAGATCTCCAATCCCAGCTTCTTCATCACCAGGAACTAACCAAGATCAAGCAAAGGATTGACTAACACAGCAAATTGAACTCCCGAATTCTGTACGAGTGAGTTCAAAGTATAACTTTAATGGACCCAGACTTCTTATTCCGACAGGCTTTAATTTAGATTTGTGGCGATATCACCTTAAGGACTACGACGACAAAAACATTGTTGATTTTTTAGAATATGAATGGCCTATTAATTACAGCTCAAGTCAGATCCCAATCGGCCCTTTTAATCACAACCCATTCAATACTCACTGCACCATTTCACCACTACAGTGAGCCCTAAAGAGGGATTCAGTGGAGCAACATATTGTCCATGATCTTAGTTTCCCCCCGGGTCGCTCTGTCAACGATGGAATCTCGCAAGATGAATATCTGAGTGACCCCTACAAATTACAACTACCCAGAATTGATCGCCTTGTAGAATTTTTTAATTGTAAAGGACCTGGCTGTCTTGTGCGTGCCGCCAAATTCCCGTAGATGCACACGACTATCATTTGCTGGGAATGACGGTTGACAGTGTCATGTACTTCCATACAGCTATGTCTTTTGGCTTACGATCAGCATCTCTAGTTTGTCAGCGAACTACCAAAGCCGTTGTTTACATGCTCAACCAGAAAGGCGTTCTAGTCAATGTTTACATCGATGATTTTTACGGTGCTGACAGCACTACCCACGCCCGTGTATCTTATGATCACATGATTAAGCTAATTAATGATCTCGGGTTGCAAACGTTTCCTGTGAAAAATGTTCTCCCCACGCATGAAATGATTTGTTTAGGTGTGACCGTGAACACCTTGACTATGATGCTGAAGGTTCCTTAGTTCCGCCCCCAAGACCTGCATGATGATCTCTTCCGTTGGTTGAACAAATCCCATTTCGTTCAACGAGACTTACAGCAGCTCTTGGGAAGGCTGGCGTTTGTCACGGCCTGGCCTGCGTACACCCCGGCAGAGCTTTCAGTTGTCAATTAATCAATGCGTTACGTGTATGTCATGCGAGCCCCAAGCACAAGGCCTTTCGGGTCAATGGTTCTATGCGGTTGGATATCATATGGTGGAAACATTTTCTGGATCATTACAATGGTGTTTCTGTGATTCCCACCAACATTACACTCTCAACTCTGGAGCTATTCGCTTGTGACTCATGCCTTAGTGCATGCAGAGCCGTTTGTTTTGACGAATACTTCCATGCACAATTTCCTAGCTTTATCGTGCAACAAAATCTCAACATCAATCAGCTTGAATTACTCACTATCATTGTTTCCCTCAAGTCATGACACGACAGACTGCGCTGTCTATCCCTGGAAATCTTAACGGACAATCAAACCAGCGGTCACGCGCTCAACCACTAACGCTCTAAGGACAGTTTCATGCAGGATTGTATCAGGGAACGGTGGTTCTTGCTGGCCTTGCACAACATCAACTTGTCTGCACGACATATCCGAGGGAAAGCTAACACCCTGTCAGACGCATTGAGTCGCTCTGCTTCTGATGACCTCCCTTCAGATTACGCGCAAAGAACAGTTAAAGAACTAGGCTTAACTCAAGTTATTCCGGATCAATCGTTATTTCGGTTTACTATAGGTTAGTTTAATTTACTAGCCCAGAATGGTCTCCAATCTTTCTTTCCTTTCTATCATAGGTTCCTTTTGCTATTTTTTACTGATAATAGGTTCACTTCTGTTTCACAGATCACGACGCCTTGCTGCAGTATTTGGGATGCATCCAGGCCAGTGCCTTTCCCAATTCAACCAAATGGTCCATGCGGTCATATTTTCGCAGCTATTTGATGTTTTGTCAACATTTCCAACAACATCTACAACATATACGTCAAGATCTATTTGCTTTATCTAGCCTTTTTAGCAAATTCCTTGTCATCTTATTGGTCGATCCTTAATTATCTAAGCCTTTTAACCCATGTTAATCGATCTCTTGGGTGTGAACTCCGTTCCTTTGTGATTATGACGTTTATCTTTCACAATGTGCCGTGCGTCGACTGTTGGGCGATTATGATGCCTGCAAGGAGCCCATCACTATCGATATTCTGCTCCGGGTCTTCTCGTTGTTTGATTTTAGCAATCCCTTGCATATTTGCAGCGTTATTTATTGATGGTAGCGTCCATAAATGACGTCATGACTTTTTCTGTTTACATAAGCGGCCAAAATATATTTTTTGAAATGACAATATTTGCCGACTGACAGCGTGCAGTGCGAGACAATCAGTCTAATTAAATTCTAGCCAAGTCATGGTTCAGTGGATTTTCTTGGAATTTTAGGTGCGTCTCGTTTGGAAAATCCAAATCTGGATTCTTGTTTCCATTTTAAGGCTGCCAATACATTATTAAAACAAAAAAGGCCCACTTTGTGTAAGATAAGAAAACAAGAAAAAACTCGCTCCAAGAAAAGCTAGCAGACCTGGCGCTGTAATCGAGATGTGTGTTTGTTGTTTTTTTTTTATCGGATCCTAACGGCGCAAGGTATGGAAGAGTTAGTCAGCTTGACGAGCTTTGAAGAGAATTTGCTCCATCGAATGTCAACAGACTTCAGATTACAGTGGTAGTTTTATTGACCGATCGCAACGTTCATGACATTCACAAAAATAACTGCGTTGTGATTTCCATAAATTTATAGTGTTTTCACCGTCGACAGGGTAAAATGTAAACATCTAAGGAATGAACCCATTCAAGTGCAGAGATTATTTTTCCTTTATTATTTCGCCCATGTTTGAATGAAATTTTACTCTGAAGCAGTCATTTGCAATTTATAAAAAATTTCTGGTCTTACAAAGCAAAACAATTGTCTCCCTCGACAGCAAAGTGCGAGTGAGGTTTCTCTGTAATGAACCACTTAAAGTGTAATCTCTGAACAACTTTGGGTCAGAACACCCTGTCAGACTTGATGCGAATGCGCTCTTCAGACCTTACAATGAAGGCTTACAAACCAAACTCTGCTATCAGTAACTGGTTCTTTACATCAAAGACAAAGAGACACATTCTATAGACATATTCTCAAACTTTCAGCAAATTTGTTGGTGATGTTCATTCCGAGAACCACAGTCATGTTAGCAGTACAAACAAAGAAGTGAATTGTTTCCTATAGCTCAATGTACAACTGTTTTATAGTTAATACACTAGGGAAACTATTGAAAGCCTTAAGCGATATCAATTGACAATGTTTCGCATCACAAGATTAGATCACATGACTGTATTTGGAATTCTCGTCCACGAAATTTTGATGTAAGTTAACGACAACTTCTGGTGGTCGGGGGTAAAAACTGGTCGTTTCTGTTACATTGTTTAATTCGCAGTTGAAGTTAAAACGAAAATCACATTCAAGAATCAAAATATACGAAGAATCAGTTTATATCTATGCTTGGCATCATTACTTGTATTTTGCATAATTAAATAAATCTAATTATTCTTTATAAACAATTTAATTTCGGGCTAGCTCCTCAGGCCTTCGGGCTAGTAATCTCAAGTAACAGCTTGCCAAAAGGGCAACCTTATCTTTTCATTTTTGTCTCACCCTGCCGTGGCTCATATAAAATTCGGGACATAGAATTTTTGGCAATTATTTTTTTAACCTTTACTTACCCTTGGCAATGTTTATAGCACAAGTGCTAGTGGGGCCAAGCATTTAACTTCACAAAGAAATAATTTAAATATTTGAAAATAACATGGTTAAAATCACAACTGGGAGGAGGCAGACCAGCTGGCTATTTACAAGTGCGGCTGAGGAGTTGAACTTGGGGCTACTGAGAAACAACTCTAGTTAGTGGTCAGAAATGGCTTCAAACGCACTGCTTCCAGCCCATGACATGTGCAGTAAGCTGGAATCATATGAGCATCAGGCTGACATTTATCTGGCGTTAAACTGTTGTGGACGTTTTATCACCAAACATACCAAGTTTCAAAACTAACAGTAGAACTTTTTCAATGATCAATTCAATAAGCTTCCTTACAATCAGTAATTATGATTGCAAGTGACGTTTTATTGTAAAGTGGATTCCCAGGAGCACACAAAAATTTCTGAGAACGTCTACAGCTCATGTGATGATTTGCAGATCTTGTTTAAGATCGCACATGTTTCGCCTTGACGAAACTGTGAAGGATGATTAAATGAACGTAAACATATATTTACCTATTTAACTGCTAGGATCTTTCTTCTATTCGATCTTTCATCCCCAGTTTAAAATATGTTTCATATATTTACATTCATTGATGAGATAAAATTGGGATGTCTTTTTAATTGCATCGGAATAGAACAATAACAACTTTATTTCCCATTCCCATTTCCATTATTGGAATCCCATAACTTATTATACCTTTTTCTTACTCTGTGATACACTTAAAAATTTAAAATCATATTATTAAAATCAAATTATTGTCTCGTGTAATTACCCTCTATTTCCGTTTTTGTTTGTCACTGATGCTAATCAATATAAGTTTATTTTCATGCTTTCTTTCATTCTAAAACTATTGTAAATATATTTTATTCATATTTATGAATACCTTTCTTTAAGAGCAAAATAAGGAAAAAAAATTTCTGTCCTTCTAGTAAGAGTTTGTTTTCAAGGGACCAGCTAACCTGACAAAGTGTGTATGAAGGGAGGGGAAAACTGGTATTGGACAGGGGTATTATGGAGAGATTAAGGGGATTTATGTTAGTTTTTATCATGCTCATGACAGAGGACTGACATGGAAAGAGTGTGTCTTATTCAATCTGGTGGTTTTTGGACCAAGCATGGTTAAGTAGATCACGGATGAGAGAATTGACTCCTTTTATACCATCTACCCTGTTTTTTTTTCGATCTCAAGAAAATTTATCCCAAAAGTAACACAAAATTTAAAAAAAATCCTCAAGCTAAATAAAAAATTAATATCTAGTATTAATTAAAATCTCCCAAGAAATTTTCTCAAGCTAATTCGAAAACAAAAATTTTTCATCCAATATATAAAATGGATCTTGAAAATGCTTTCACAATAAAAGCTGAAGCTAAACGACTTTTCACGAATAAATTAAGCGAATTGATAAGAGCTGAATTATCTTCCAAAACACTAATGACAGAGAGAGAAAACAAATACAGTTCAATAAAATGGAAAGAACTCTCAAAAATTTGCAAAGAGCGAAAAATTCATTGTTCATCAATGATGAAAAAACAAAAAATTCTCTCCCAGAACGACAAAGATCCTTCCAAAAAAGTTCATCCTGAAGTTCACAATCACATGGCAATCTACCAAAACAACCCCGAACATCGCCAAAAAGCGAGTGAATGTTCCCAACGATTGAGACAAAATAATCCCGAGAAAGCTATTGAACATAGGAAAAAATTCAATGAAGATTATACGAGAAAAACTCGAGAAAATTTGAAGCTTGTGGTTGTATGAGATTTCCGGTTTTTGACACTATTTAAATATTCATGAGGGGCTTTCCCTTAGCAGGTTGTTTATATTTTCAGAGACTGTCTCTGAAAATAACAAAAAATTATTTTCTGTCAAATTTGAATTCAACATCATTGATAACAATTTTTTCATTTTTTATTGCATTAGCAATTGCTGCCGAGCTTAAATTCATTTCATCCATCGCCTGCCTTCTTGTGGTGAATTCAACTCGCCTTTCAGCTCTTGTAAAAACGTAAGGTTTTGTAGTTGTTTTGTTTTTTTTCCTGAACGAAGACCAAGCGCTTTTTTTAGATTCATTTTTTGTGAGAATTACGCTGTTTTTTATCCGCTTTGTCTTTGCCATTTCAACAAGAGAAGAACGAGCAGGTTGAACAATAGTTTCGTTGCTTTGATTTATTAATTCAATGTGTTTTTTTAATTAAATTCTGGCGCTTGCTCGCTTCTGATATCTCACTTTGCATTTGTGAAAATATTGAATAAACCTTGTCCTCTTACTTTCAGTTTTAAATCGAGAAATTCGTTTTCCGTTTTAATTTGAACAAATAAAAAAAAATTAAGCAGGCAAAAAGTTTTATTGTGTGAAATTTGTGCATACGTATCCAATAAAAACAAAAGATTCTCATGATTTGTACCACAAGTGTGAAATTTTTTAAACTGTGTTTTATACATAGGTTGTTGAGTCGAGATATAAACTGGCTAAGTATTCACAGTAATTAATTGGAGCAGGGGCCTTTTGTTAATGAACTGAATACAAATCCACCTATGGAATAAGGAAAAACCCCTGCCTTTATTCCATAGGCTTAAGTATTAGTAATGTCGCCTTAAGATGGTGTCGGGCTGTTAGGTAGAGCTATGGTTGGGCTGGCGCCTGGCAGAAGTGCCTGTTCAGCCTCAACCCGGACGGTGACTAAAAAAACTTGGCTCCAATCAGGGAGTCTGATGGTGCTCAAAAGAGCGGTGTGGAGGAGGGGAAGCCTTGAAAAGTGGGTAAAACAAAAAAAACGAGCGCTCCAAAAAAGATAAAAACCGCTCATGAGGTGGGAAATTAAATTAAAAAGTAGTCCCTCATGAGAGGCTCTGGTGGCCAACAGTTTTGCTCTTTTTAAGTCAAGATTTTCTCACGAGAGATGAACAACAAAAAACAATTTTCTTGCTTCTCAAATTCAACTCTTAACTCCTTACATCCACCAGTGAACCAAGTTTTTTCCGGAATTCGTTTTTTATCTGTTCCTTCAATGCATCAAGTTTCCATGTATCCAAACTGTCAGGTACATTTATATTGTCCTTTCGCTGTTTGCCTTTCATATTGTTGTTTTTGCCTTTTGCTCGCATTATTCTTGTTATCGATCGTTAGCTTCAGTGTATGTATTTGTTTCTGTTCTAGAAACCACTGGTTACGATTTCATGTAAATTACAGTTCGAAGGAACTGTCACATCATTTGAATAATAACTGCTTCCTTGAACTGCTTCCTTGAATAATCAATAAAAGAGCTATTTTACTTTGGGGGAGATACAACGCTAAAAAAATTCTATAATATTTTATGTGCCACAACAAAATGGATGAAGGGTTTATAGAATATTATTATATAAAGCTCCACCACATGGAAAAGTAGCTGGATTAAATTATCCTTAGGCCAGGGGAGAAACAAACAAACTATGGAAACTCAATTTGCATTGTTAATTAATGCCCTGGGGATGAATATTAATGTATGTATAAAAGACAAACATGTGCTCTATTCAATGCACTTTGCTCTAGTCACAGTCAGTGATTGTTTGGCGTGTGTTCTTCTGCAAACCCGCCTTCTTCGTCGGCGTCCTTCGACTCTGTTCTTCGACTGTGTTCTCCGCCTGTCATTTTTGCTGTACTCTGTGGCTGACCAGGTTCCACATCGCCTGGAGATTCCTGTCCCGGGTTTGGCAGCGGCTGTTGACATCCCTCCGCCGGTGGCGGCTTTGGCGGACCAGAGAGTTGAACAAGCAAATGAAGGTCAAGCAGGTCAACAAAATCTCCCTGTTAATCCGGCGAACGCTGTTGAGGTAAACGGTAGTTTTTCTTCATTAGTGGCCATTTCTAGTGTCGTTATTTCACCAAGAGTAGTCGTGTAAGTTTCGGTTTTCTTTCTTAGGAAGGTGCGGTTTCTTACATTCCGTTACATATATTATCTAAATGATTTTGTGCATATTAGACTTTCCATTGCTTGTGTGGCTAAAGACTGTTTTGCTTGTGAGGCTTAAAGGATTTAACTGCCTCTGTGGCTAGAGAGTTTTAATTGCCTGTATGGTTAAAGAGATTTATTTGCCTGTGTGATTAAAGACTGTTTTGCCTGTGAGACTTAAGAGATTTAATTGCCTGTGTGGCTAGATACTGGTTTGCCTGTGTGGCCAAAGAGATTTAGTTGCCTGTGTGGCTAAAGTTAGTTTGCCTGTGCGGCCGAAGACTGGTGTGCCTGTGTGGCTAAAGGGATTTATTTGCCTGTGTGGCTAATAAAGACTATGAGGCTTAAGAGTAAAGGGAGAAAGAGTTAGCCTTAAAGGTTTGTGATTTTATTTCCTTGTTCTAGGAGAGGCATAACTTTTGCAGAGGTTAAAAAGGTTGGAGGAGTCCCAAAAGGCTTCTGTGGATTCCACATTAGCAGGCTACATCTTTCAGCAAGGATCAGGCGTTAGATCTTCTACTTAATCTAAAGATGGTTGCTAAGGAAATGAATCACCCTAGGGCAGGGTTTTTTGATGCGGCGTTCCGTTCCCTGAGGGAGAAATCGGCGACCCCAGATGTCCAGTTCAGGAAATACCTGGAAGTCATTCTGGGTGACAAGGATCAAGAAAAGGTGTTGGACATGATGTCCAAAGTGGATAAGTCCATGAGGTTGTCTACCCCTAGGTTCAATCATGTTCCTGGGAGAAGGCGTGGCCATTCCTTCAGTTCTGTGCAGTGTTACCATTGCCGTCGTTTTGGCCACTATCAGAGTTACTGCCCGGATCGCCGACAAGCCTTTGGGGAAGCTGCAGGACCTCCCGCCAAGAGAGGGAGATTTGTTCGGGACAGTTTAAAATAAATACATGACGTCATGGCTATTGTCTGACTCGGTGCACATTTTCTTTTCCATTTATTAAAGTATGCTTTTTGTAGCATCTATATCAGTGTTTTCATTTGTGTCCGTCAGGGTTTTCCCTCTAGTTTTCTGTTTTCTTTTTCAAAATTCCTAGATTGGGGCGAGTGACTCCTGTTGGCTTACCGCAATTATCTCGGTGGCCAGTTGACGTACTGTTTTCAGGCGTGTGAAGTCACTCCTTCCTGATCGGGAACCCCATTTGCATACCATTTTCCATTCGTTGATTTGGGGTTGTTCTCTTGTCTCTTCCTGTAGAGTCCTCCTTTCAAGAAGCTAAGATTACAAGAGCCTGTTAGTGAAAATGAATTTTCTCAGGATTTTGGTTTTCTCCTTCCGGCTTCGCAACCAAGAACGTTTGAATCTTGGGTTAATGTAAATGGGGTTCCTGATCGGGGAAAGGCATCTTGTGTCTACAATTGGAAAGATGTTTTAGTCTCTGAAACTGTTCCAGATCTGGGAAGAATTAGACTAAGAGATCAAGACAAGTTCATTGCTGGAGGTATCCACAGGCATCTTGAAGCTTGGGAGTTGATTCTTGAAGGTCATCCGCTTGCTGCATCAATCAGTGATTGGATCCGGAATAAAGTGAACATTAGGCATTTTAGTCAACCTTTTAAGGGTGCTTATAACGGGTTTAATTATTGCTCAGACTTTCCGCCACAAAAGCGATTTCCAAATCATGGGTCATGTAAAAGATTTACAGAATTTGTGTCGTAGGAAATTTTGAAGCGAACGATTACCGGAGCAGTTAGGGTGTGGGGGAAACTCGTGGTTGATAGTCCACCTCATTTGGTTTTACCATTAACAGTAGAACCCATGAAACCAAGACTCTGCCTAGATGCTAGGTTTTTGAACTTGTGGATGAGGGATATGCCTTTTTTCCCTGGATAAATTAGTCGATGTTCCAAGTTATGTCTATAGGGGGTCCTACATGACAAAATGCGACGACAAGTCAGGTTATGATCATGTGTTACTCTCTGCATGCTCTCAGACATATGTTGGTTTTGAATGGAAGGGTTATTGGTTTGTTTGTGGTACTCTTCCATTTGGATGGAAAATTTCCCCCTACATCTACCATACCATAGGTTTGGCAGCGTCCAGTTTCTTAAGAGCTCAAGGTGTTCCCTGTTCACTGTATATAGACGACGTCTTAATGGTGAACTCCTCACCTCATCAGGGCCATGGTCAGTCCTCCCGGCATGTTGACAGGAGCAACTTAGACGTGACGCAGCGACTGCCGCAATATTTTGTGTCTTATCAGTCCTCGTTTATTTAGGTTACACAATTGGTATTAGTAAATCGGTTTTCATCCCCACTACCTCACTGGAGTACTTGGGTCTTGTAGTGGACTCTGCAAAGCAATCTTTCCTAGTGCCGGAACGGAAGATTGTTTCCTGGGCATCTTTGAGAGAGCACATTTTGGCGTGTAAGAAATATGTGGATTTGCGTTTTTAAGGAAAATGTGTGTCGTTCTCATTGGCGGTCCCTGCGACCAAGTTGTTTATAAGAGAAATGAGTTCAGCAATTGCATCTGCATCAGCGAATGGTCTTGTTTCGATCTCATTGGCCTTGTGAGAAGAATTGACGCATTGGCGTTTTTTAGACTCTTGGCAGAAGTGTCTTCCATGGTGAGAAGAGAAGCACGTAGGACTGACTTTGTCTACGGACGCTTCGGGACATGGCTGGGGTTGTGTCGTTCATCTGCCCTCCGGTGAACAAACTATAAGTGACTACTGGGATGAGCAACACAGGGATCTCAACATCTCTACCAAAGAAATGTTCGCTTTGGTAAACGCCATAAAAGCTCTTCCCGCTAGTTTGAGGGATTGTCAAGTTGATGTTTATGTTGACAGTACTGTTCTTATTGGCGTTTGGGAGGGCCAAGGGAGTAAGAAGTCCCCTCAATTGACCAAGGCTTCTAAGGACCTGTTCTACGCGCTATTATATCGCAATTTTCAGCTTAGCCTGTTCCATGTCAAGTCTAGTGACAACCAGGCAGATGGTCCTTCAAGTCGCTTGTCAAAGTCAGATTCAAAATTTCTGCTAGGGGATGGGCCTTGGTGAAACAATCATTTGGGGGCACATGTGGGCACTCATTTGACCTTATGGCCTTGGATTCCAATGTGGTAATTGGATTGGATGGAAGCCCTTTGCCACGCTTTACACCTTTTTCAAGTCCACGTTTGCGAGGCGTCAATTTATTTTCTCACAATTTGCGTGCAATGTCCAATATGTCTAATCCATATGTTTTCCCTCCCTTTGGATCAGTTGGTCCAGTTTTGAGGTTTTTGTATGGCTTCCAGATCCCATTCACCGTTATCGTCCCAGAGATCTGTCCACACCTTTTTTGGTGGACTGAGCTGATGGCTCGTTCTTCCTCTAAAGTTTGCCTTGGTACAAAGGGTAGTTTCAGAGTCCTTCTGGCACCGTCCAAGTCTGGCTATAAACCAGCGCCTTGTCCGTTTAATCTTTGGGCTTGTAAAGTATCGTTTTGATTCTTTGAGTGATTTTCCCGTTTTTTGTTTTTTTACAGCCGCTTCCTAGAGTTCCGAAGCTCTTTACTCTGTCGGTGGCTTGTCCTAGATGCTCTCATGCCAATGATGAGCAGTTTCGGTTTTGTCAGCAATGTGGCTATACCAGGGGTGGTGCTTATGTTTCCGAGATCGTACCGCAAGCCAAGAAAGTCAAGATTGATGAGGAAAACATTGCTCAGCGTTTGGATCAGTTATCACAACAGCGGGGATCCTCGCGTTATGTCAAACAAAAGAGTGCTCTAGAACGGGAATTTTCTATATTCTTGCATAATCTTGCAACTCCAAAATCCCTGGCTTCAGCTCTCCCAGCAGATGTGATAGCTTTTCTAGTTTGGAAAGATCATGGGGGGAAAACACAGGTTCACCTTTTAGAGTGCCCAAACTTCTCACATCAGAGAGTTGGCCAGGGTGTTTGTCAATGTCCTAAGAGACTGGCCTTTGGGACTGTGGACTCCCTCATAGGGAAGTTGCGGGCAATTTTTGTGGAACATGGAAGGGGTTCCGAATGGCAGTCAGTGTTGAATATGCTGCAACATTGGCAGACCTAGATATTGAAACTGGCCAGACATACAAAAGGCTTAATAATTGAAAAGATTTTTCGCAAGCTTTTCAAGATTAAGTATGAGGATAATGGTTTTTTGGACTCTGATTCTTAATATTGATATAGTATCGGTTATAGAACTCCTGTTTCTATCAGAGAGTCTAGGATATGCAGATAGTCACTTGATATTTCTTTTACTTTGTATACGTCAAGCCAAAGCGTTTTTTCTTTTGTTATATAGGATATAAGGATTGGGAAGAGAGTGTTAAATAAAGGTTATGCTGAGCTGGATACTCTGTATTGTTTTACGATGAGCGGTGGCGCTGGGCTTGGGGAAGGCCAGAGCGATTCCGCATACTTCATTTACATGTAATAAATAACAATACCCAGGGCAGAATATTACACTATGCAAACTCAATTTGCATTGTTAATTAATGCCCTGGGGATGAATATTAATGTATGTATAAAAGACAAACATGTGCTCTATTCAATGCACTTTGCTCTAGTCACGGTCAGTGATTGTTTGGCATCCCGCCCACCCTTCCCGAGAAGAAGGCGGGTTTGAGACCCATGCTACTTCTTTTCGCCTTGGTTTGGGCTTGTCCCAGGCCAGAGCGATTCCGCATACCTCATTTACATGTAATAAATAACAATACCCAGGGCAGAATATTACACTATCCAGCATAAACAATCAGCATTAATCAGGACAACACAAATTCTTCAGATCAACTTCTCCAGCCTTGTAATAAAAAGGTAAATATGGCCTTATGGAAAAGACCAAAACTGGAAATATGGTTGTCAAGGAGGTTCTGGAAGACAAAAGTGTGCTGTTATCTAGACTCAAGCAGTTTAGAGAGGGAAAACCAGCACCCAAACGATGACTGTAACGAATGCAAGGTGGACAAATTGCAGTCCCAATTCTACAGACAAACAGTCAGATTAGAGAGCCCTTGATGGTAAGTTTGGCAGTTGGAGCAAACAAAAACAAACCTGCTGATGGGGAACAAACAGCCTGGGTTAATGATCTCTTAATAGTAACTTCCTGGCGTAGTCTGTTAACTTGACACCTGCATTTAACAGTTGCATGAAAATGCAAGGGGGTTATTCTCAGAATACAGGTCCAGCCAAAATAAATAAATAAATAAATAAATAAACAAATGTGATATTGTTTCTGCAATTTAGATACCTGTATATATAAAAATAATTGATAATTCATAAGGATATGCAGCGCCCCTCTCAATAACATCCTGCCTAAATAAAGGTGACTCACTCATACAATAAACAAGCAAAACCTCAACAATAATATTAATTATTAATTTTTCTCCTGAATGCAGAAAACATTACAGGTACTACAGGTACTAAGGCATAAACTAATACAGGTACTCCAATTAATCAAAACGTGGTACATGATTTAATTCAAATTAAATTTGTTTTCGTTTGTAAAGCAAAATTGAAAGTGGCAAGTACATTCTTGGTGAAATGATTGTACCACAAACATTCAAGAAAGTGGTGTTAACAAAAGAGGGGACAATAAAAACAGAAACATTAACATTATTCAGTCACAAGATTCGCCTCCTGAACATCAGAAAGTATATACTGCAAGAACACTAAGAAACGGGTTTGATGCGTCTACAAAGGGATGAGTGCTATGATCAGATGACACAAGACGAAGTGAGTTCCAGGCTAAGGCAGCTGGGAGAGAATCTAGGGAGGAAAGTCCATCTGAGATGAAAAAAAAAAAGACTGAAAGAAGTAGAACAGACGAGGCATCTTATGGTTTGGGGGTGACAAGTCCACTCTTCTAAATCATGGCCACCTTTTATTGACTGTCAATGTTGTATATGATGAGGCACTTTACCTCAAACGCAGAAATGAAGGATAAGGGTCAGGAAAACATTGATGTGAAATCGTAAGTGGAAAAACCTTATGTGTACATATTGGTGAAGTGCGGATTTTTTTTTATTTTTTTGAGGTCCAATAGCTTGCCTACATAAACACCAGAAAGGCCTGTTTGCAAAGCCTGAATACAAACTTGACCACAGCACGAATTTGAGGCTGGAGAACAGAAAGGTGGAAATGCTGGTTGTGCCAGTTGCAGTGGTGATGCCAGAAAGTGCAAAGACTTGGCAGTGTTTCTTAGCAGATCACACACAAGCCTGTTAGAGTGGTAAAAGAAGGTGTTGCAGGGATCCGCTGGATGAAACAAAAAAATGGTGGCTCGAAACCCTTTAAAGACTGTCTAGAGGAGCTAAAGAGAGAGTGCACTGCACAAGGCCTGCCCTGTCAGAAAAAAAGAACTACAGGAAGTTCTTAAGGAGGAAATTGGTGGTATTCAACGCTATGATCTTATTTGATCAAGAAAAAACATTGGCGGATATTGGTTTAAGTGAGAACAGTGTTACCAAACTGCCTTTGCATTTATAAAATCAGCACCACTATTAACTTGCACATAAGGGAATAAATGACAAGAAAACACTGATTAACAGTGCATTATTTCTAAGGAACCATCTGAGGTCCACTGTAGATTAATACTCTTTTCACATAATTATGAAAGGTGAAGTTTTTAGGGGTTAGTTTTAAACTACAACATATTTTGGTCTGGACATAGATTAGATCAGACCACTAACTTCTCCAAACCCTACCACTCCTTAGGGGGAAAAGGAAAGCTGCGTGGTTGTGACTATCGACTTGCTGCTGTTATTGTGGTTCGTTATTTAAAAGCTACACGCCATTTAAACTAAAACTGTTTTCTCCTTAGTATTTGTATAGGTCAAATACCAATACCCTGTCATTTTAATTTTTTGCATATAGAGAACTGTGCAAGGGACATCCATATCGACATACATCTACAAGTAAATTGTAGGGTTTTCTGCTGCATAATACATGGAATGCTACCTTTGTGGTCACCAAGGTAAGAGTGGTGTATCAAGAAACTATATCTGTAATGATCATCTTTGCCTTTTGCATTCAGATTGTATTGAAGAAGGTACTAGTGATCATACGCTGCTACTAAAATAAATGTTGAGATCGATTTCATTTACCTCAGTGCTACACAATGTTTGCTCTAAGGGTATTTAAAATGCACTGATGACCATATCTCCTTTGTAGGAAAAGGAAGATCCAACATGCAGACATTGCTGGATTCCCTGACAGAGCTCAGTCAACTGCTGTACTTGCCAGCACATTTATGCTGTCCAAAATTAGTTCTGCGTCTACACAATCAAGCTTTCATCCATGCCATGATCTGCAAGGAAGCGATTGGGAAATCAACTCCCTCACTTAAAAAAACTTTTATGGTAGGTACTGGCATTCTCTAACTGCTCATGCTGCCAAGCAAAGCAGAATTGTCTCTTCAAAGTCAACAAACACTGAGGAAGAGAATTGGCACTTCAACACCCTTCAAGGTGTCACCAGATTAACGAACAGGAGAAAGGGTAACATCATCACTCCAAGCCTCATCCATCTACAAGCTGTGCAAAAGATTAAAGAGAGCAAACATGCAAAGAGTTCAGTGAAACTGCCGCAATCACAAATTTCGTAATATTACAGCACTGTACACCATTCCTAACACACTTGTTTCAAATTGGTACATTATCAAACACCCAAAGGAAAAGAAGCCGAACAAACCAAGCAACAAGATAAACTTATGGGTGTGAATGTCCGCATCAATGTGTTAAATCAAGTACGCCTGAAGAGAAACAGGCCAACAACACCATCGCATCTGACGAAATCGAAGAAAAATCAACCACAACCTTCATGTGCTAACTGCGGCAGATATGGAACAAAACAGGCAAAGCAAAAATGTCCAGCATTTAACCAGAAGTGTTGAAGATGTGGAAATGTTAACCACTACCAATCACTTTGTCAAAGCAGGATCATTGCCACCATGAAAGAAGAAGATTTCAACAATGATGGACCATATTGTTATCTGCGCCGTTGGCGGAGAACCTAAACCTCATGTCAACAAGGATCTGGTTAATTTGTTTATCAAAAGCAGACAGCCTGGAAATCAAGTATGATTTGTTGCCAATGAAATTATACAAGTTGCGAACCGGAGATACAGCTCTCAACAAGCTACAAAGGTGCACCAAGTTTATTGTTTCATACACTGGTGAACAACAGAAGATTGCAGGAAAGATTAAGCCTTAGTCTGCCATAAAGAGCTACGAAACAATAAAATTCCAAATAGTTGAAGGAGATTATCAACCTATCTTGTCACTCAACACACGCTAAATTACTGTGATGTGCTTTCACTTACAATATTGCCATGCAGTAACGCAATTCTTGAAGAATTCAAAGACGTGTTCAAGGGACTAAGAGAACTTCCAGGCGAATATAAAATCATTACTGACAATGCAGTGAAACCAAAAATTCACCCATCAAGACGGTACACCACAAGGTCATTGCACCAGTAACTGAGCTTACAGAATGCAGTCTTGCCATTACAAAGCTAACCAAGAAACGAATATGTTTGGATCCAAGAGATCTCAACAAAGCTATCAAACGAGAGCACTATCTGATGCCAACAAAAGAAGAGATTTCCACTCGCCTTGATAAAGCAAAGCTTTTTACAACAGTTGACGAAAAAGATGGTTTTTGGCAGAAGAAACGACCTTGAGTCTATCTATAAAACCACAGTCAACACACCCTGACGACATCATCATAGCTGGTATCGGTGACACTCAAGAATACGCGTACAAGAACCTTGAGCAAAGTGAATGTTCCTTCTGCACAAGATGTAGAGAATGGAACGTGAAGATCAACAAAGATAAAGTGAAGGGGACGCATTCTAGCATACCATTTATGGGACATCAGCTGACTCCAGAAGGTCTCAAACCAGACCCTGCAAAGATAGAAGCAATCACAGCCATGCCTAAGCCAGAAAATGCCACCCACTGAAGCGCTTCCTGGGAATGGTAAATTTTCTGTCAAAGTTCATGCCACACCTTTGTGAAATGCACCATAACGTAGGTTAGAAGACAAAGACGCTGAATGGCACTGGCTAAAGCAACACAGCATTGCTTTCAAAACAGTGAAAAAGTACTCGACAGAGTCACGGTCCTCAAGTACTACAATGTCAACGAAGAAGTCAATCCAGTGTGATGCCTCTGAAACTGGTCTAGGAGCACTCCTCATGCATAATGGCCAGCCGGTGTGCTATGCTTCAAGAGCTCTCACCGACACTGAAGCAAGATATGCGCAGATTGAGAAAGAGCTTCTTGCCATTGTATGGTCCTGTTACAAATTTGATCAGTACATATATGGTCGTGACACCTTACACATTGAATCTGATCACCAGCTGCTACAAGCAGTATTCAAGAAGCCACTACATCAATCACTACAGCCACTACAGTGAATGTGAATGGCACTGCGGAACTATTCTCTGGACATTCAGTACAAAAAAGGTCGTCTAATGTTCACTGCAGATGCTCTGAGTCGTTCATAGAGGTTAACAACTGAGAAGACCCAACACGATAGCAGCAAAGTATGTGCACTATGAGAGGTGAAACATGAAGATGGACTCTCAGTATCACCCAAAGGACTGCAAGAGTTCAAGCAAGTCAGAGCCGAAATGCAGCTGCTAATCAGGCGATACACAAGGGGTAAGCCTCGAGTTGAGAAGAATGTCCCACCCAGCTTGTATCTTACTATGACAGCAGAAGTGACCAAGTTGAAGATGGTAGACTGGTGTATTGTGGTGAATGCCTGGTTTCCCGTTTGTTGCGAGCAGATATGTATAAGGAAATTCATTGGTTACACATTGGATTAGGTGGATGCCTAAGAAGAGCAAGAGAAGGATAGGATAGGATAGGATAGGATAACTTTATTTATATAGGTTTTTTCCATCAGCTACTTAGATTGTCATTATCAACTAACTATCTATGTACTTAAATACCTAACTAACTAACTAGAACTACTATACTGGCCAAGAATCACTGTAGAACTTAAAGATTTCCTTTACAAATGCAGTATTTCCCAGTCATACCAGCTAGAACAGTGCTGAGAAGAATTTCAGCCACATGAAATGCCAAGTCGTCTGGTGAAAAGTTGGAGCCAACTTATTAGAGCTTGGACAACAACACTTCCTCATAATGGTCGACTATTGGTTCAGTTATTTTGAGGTACAGGAACTAAAATGAATCACCTAACCGAGCATGATTACTGCCTTCAAGGTGCAGTTTACCAGATATGGCATTCCGGATGTCTTGGTCACAGACAATGGAACACAATTCTAAGTAAGTCTGCATCATCCCCAGTCTAATGCAGAAGCCAAGAATGTGGTTGAAATCTGCAAATCGCTACTGAGGTAAGCGCGCGCAGATAATAAGGATCCACTGCTAGCGTTCTTAGATTGGAGGAACACACCAACAGAGGGTCTAGGAAGCTCCCCTGTTCAATGTTTAATGGGCAGACAAACAAAAAAAAAAAAAAAAAAATTCAAAGTATTATATAGTGATGTGGCGTGAAGATTACACCAAGATATTAGAGCACCAAGGTTTTCATGTTGTTTATGATCCACCTGGTGACGGTAACTGCCAGTTTGCTGCTCTTGCGCACCATTTGAATGCTCTCAGTATTTTTAGATCTCAGACAATTCAACAAGAAATTGTGGGGTATTTGCATAATAACTCAGTGGATAACAATGGTTTCCCCGGCACTTTATGAACATTTAGTGGACAGTGAGTTTGCATCCTGCCAGCAATACGTAGACTATATGCCCAGAAAAAACATAATTATGGTGATCAGTTAACGCTGCTTGCTGCTGTTGACATACCCGCATTTGGCATGAGGACACAACATACTTTCCATTGATCTGCAGGCATTACTTTTACCACTGTTTACCTGGGCCATTTCGTACAACCTCAGGGAGAATATCATGTGGGTTTGATCCGATTCCCAATTTCAATGACCACATAGATACTTTGGATGGTAAGGACAACTTTACTGAAGTTGTAGTAAAGCAAATTAAATGATCCCATAGGTGAAGTGGAAGATGATGCAAATGCCGTTGATGACGACACAAATCAAAGTGGCCATGGAACATGTAAAAGTAATGTTATAGGTGACAGGAAAGATGGTGGTGATGATACTGATGAGAGTGATGTACAGCCGTTATTAAACTGTCATTGGCTTGTCTTCCCAGTCAGTCAGTCTTCCCATTTACGAGAAGCGCCCTTAACCCTTAACATACCAACTATGCATATATGGGTAGAAATATACAACGTCATTATAACAAGCAATTGTGGGGAATTGTTGGGGCTTGAGCACTGGTGTTTCATTTTAATGTAGTTTACATGAAGTATATTTTGAAGCAGAGAAAGCATTTGGCCATTCAATGGTTTGTAATAAAAAATATCAAAATTTTACTTTTTGAGTGCATATTGCGTATGTTTTTTTAAAAAAGGCGGCGTGTGCACGATCTCCTGAAATGAACTGTGCCTCTAGAAGCGATGAAAATGATGTCGAATTCCAATTTATCAACTACAACAATTTACCTGGGTTACATCAGTGTTTTGGAGCATCCTGAGTCAGAAGAAGAGATTGGTTCAGATGATTTGGCTGAATCTAGTGGAGATAAGTCAGAAGAAACGAAAAGTGAAGGAGATGAAGTCCTTGAGGAAGAAGAACAGTCGGCATGGAGCTAACAAATAAAATTGACTTCAATGATCTCATAGGTTGGTCAGCAGATGTGAACCTTAGATCTTTGACATCAAGCAAAGGTTTTTTTGATCTGTTCTTCACTGACCAGGTATGAATTGGAATTGCCAACAAATTCCAAAAATGTCAAAGGTTTCCAAGTAAGATCTGACACCCATTGAGGACAAACAGGACATCTGATGTGAAGATGTTTGTCTCATTCAGGGAAAAGTGAGGTGAAAACAGTTTTTCGAGATTTCCAAGAGATTGGGAAAATTGTTAGTTCTCAAAGTTAGGAAGTGTTGGTTGGCTTGTTTTGAAAATCCTGGGAAAGGCATACAGGATTGATGAGAAAGGTAAAAAATAATTAAAAATTGTTGGCATGCAAATAATGTGAAACTGAATGTATTTCATTTGTTCATTCAGATAATGCAAATGGTCAGTGAAAACTGTTAAAAGGAAGGCAGAAAGTTCAACAAGATATTGTGTTATTTAATAATAATTGGCAACCTTGTTTAAAATTGATATCTTCACATGCGTGTTGAGGCATGATTTACCTCACTGGGAGAAATCTTTGTAATTCACTGAAATTCATTGTAGGAACAAAATAATAATAATGATGACCATTTAGCACAAACTAGACTCATCTCTTCAGTAGTAAGCAAAACATTTATGCTATATTGTTGGCAGTAATATTGTTGGTAACCACTGTTATGCTCTTGGCAGGGTACTATCCTTTTCATGTTACAAAAGCCAATCCAAAACCTCCATGGTTACCAAAAGAGAAAAACATCAGTGAAAAGATAGACAGCTTCTCAAATCTGATCAGCTAGGTGAAAGTGAAATTGAAGAACTTCATACCCTTTTGTTGAAAGTGGCCACAGCCAGAGAAAAGAATATGGAAGCCATCAAGGAGATACAGCAAAGTACCTTCACACCAAGAAGACTTAACATAGAGAAACTATTATCAGAGAAGACAGCTGTCGTCTCTGAAATCTCCTCCACTTACCCATTTTTCGGAGTCCATGAATGCGTTGTAGGTAATTTTATTCGTTTAATAATAAGGTAGCCAAATGCGTCTGACAACTTATTTGTTTACAAGTTATTACGTACTTCTTTGGTACATATTTTGGCATTCATGGCAATAAAGATCAAAAGCTTTAGTATAGCTATACCTGTACTATAAGGGCCCTGGGATAAGATTATTCAATCACAGTGTTGCTGTAGAACAAAGGATAGCAAAGTTTATTCAAAGTTAATAGTCCAAAGTCATTGGCGCCTGCAGAAAACAGATGAAATGACTTCTTTGAAACAATGAAGTTGTGGACCTCTTGGGGAAGTGAAAATGTCTTGGCGTTCAAAGCATGTGGTTGTTTTTACAAAGCTTTAGTTAAATCTTTTCTGGATGATCCCAGAAATGTAACTGCTATAAATGGAAGTTACCATTTGATGTGCATCCTAAAGCCAAAGCATTTGGAAGATGTGTGGTAATTGTAACCATGGGGAAGTGACAGTTGGGACCTTAAGCAAAGAGACTTTTCGGGACAGCGACGGTGCCCAGAAGTGAAGTTTTATTTCCATTTCAGGTCATACATTTGGCGCGAAGTCGTCTAGGCTCAGCGCTGACATCAAAAGTCTTGTTTTCACAGTGAGTAGAAAACGTGAGTAGATACGAGTCTTTTGTCCACTTCACTCATTGCTTTATTATAATTTTCCATTTGTTGGGTTAGATGTCCCTAGCGATATGGCGCCTGAAGATGAATCTTGAGGGGATATGCCAGATCGCCATAAACGCACATAGGCTGGCCAGCTGGGAAAAAGGCAAAGTTCCCAATGTCATTCAGAAACCCAGAGTAAGCGAGCATACCCGCGCCGTGTTTTCGTCCCTCTGAGACAAAAGTTCATTAAAAAAAATCTTAGATTTTGGGAGCCCATATGAATAACATTGTAATTAATCTTATTAATATTCAGTGAAAATATCTAAGTTCTTACCTACTGGCCCAAAGATGTTTCCTATAAGTCCATTCAGTAAGGCAATGGACTGACATTTTAGTCCATGAACCCGTTTGTGTCCATTAAAAACATTCCTCTGTCCATTCCCAGGTCTAAAGATTGGTCGGACCGTGCTATCTATGAAATCGAAGCAGTTATTTAGAGGGGATCCTTTCCTTGAGATGGTTTTAACATACTGTTGAAGAGCAGCTGAGCTAAGTACATCTTTATTACACTCTGTTACGAGATGACAGTGGTTGTCATAAATAAAATCCATGACTTCATTTGTAATCAAACTCAAAACAGAAACTGGTCTTGGAAAAAGTTGAATCATATTGCTGAATCTGCAGCGATAACTTGTTTGTCTCAGCAGCACATACAGTCCCTCCAAACCATCACAAATGCTTCTCTGTTTGCAATGGAACACTACCGGAATATGTAAGGCATCAACAAGGCGAGGAAGGTCTGCCTTTTCAACTCGAAATTAGGCTTTGCAGTCAGCTGAATTCATGTTTTCTAGATCAAAAACATCGTACTATTGATAGTCGAAATCTAAATTTTTTGAATGACAACAGTCATATAATAGAAAAAATTGCTCATCTGAAATGTACTTGTCTGCATAGGTAAGCGAAAGTATCTCTCGACAAGTCTTAAATTTGTTAATTTTCAAAGAACTCGACAAGTTGCTGTCGGAAAATGAAGGATGCTAAGGATTTATATTTAGGTGTGAACAACGCCATCCTCGCCCCAGTCTCCTTCATCCACCGACGTTGCCGTTCCCTATGAAAACTCTCGGTGCTAAAGGTCCCTATTGGTAAAAGAGGAAAACATTCCTCTGGGTTCATCAAATTTTGATGGACAAGTACTTTGCAGTGCTCATTGTATACCATTTAATTATAAGTCTATAGCTGTTTACTGATATTATTTAATTGAGTAATGTCATATCCACTGAGGGTTGTATTCTGTATTAATCGGAGGACTAATGTTTCATCAAATGCTTTCTTCAGCTTCTAAATGAACTGGAACTGCATTGTGCACACTAACGCTCACAATGTTCAAGTTTGTGTCAGTT
Source organism: Pavona decussata (assembly GCF_977016875.1). Lineage (NCBI taxonomy): Eukaryota > Metazoa > Cnidaria > Anthozoa > Scleractinia > Agariciidae > Pavona > Pavona decussata. The sequence continues at coordinate 515,012 of NW_028145437.1, read as the reverse complement.
TAAAAGCAATTGGCAACAAGTGTCTTCAAAATTGCAGAACTTCCTCCTGAGGCAGCAACTGATTCCATGTGATAATCCATCTCCTCTGGTATGTTATGTGACTGTTAGTTGGAATACAGCTCACTGATTTTATATGTACATTGTAAAGAACTCATGATGATACATGAGTACCAAGTTCAGAAAAAAGCAATTTTATCCAAAGTTTACTTTTTATGAAGATTAATCATGGTCACGTTGACATATAAAGTTTTGTGGATATGATGACAGGCAGGATTGCGTTATACATTTTACTTAATTGGTCAGACACCTTTTATAATACTGTATGGACATCTTCTATTCTCAACTAAAGAATTTTAATTTTATGCTTCTGTGTTTAACAGGGGTCTTGGCAAGTTTAGATCCTTCTTATACTCTTAGTACTGCACTCTTTCCCCTTTTTAAAGAGTAGTTATAACTTATAATAAGGAAATAAAGTACATGTAATTGACGCAAATATAATGCATTTCATGATTAGATTTTGACAACGTTGCTATGTACTTATTTCTTTGGATGAAATTTGTGGAAAACTATTGTGGAGTGTCCTGAGGTAGACAACAGAGCTTGTGCAATCCCTTTGCTCGATGTTACCCTCAGGTACAATAATACTACAGTCAACTCCTGATAACTTAACCCTCAAATGAAAATTGAAAAGGGTTCGAGTTATTGAGTGTTGGAGTTATCGAGGGTAAAATTACTAAAAATGTGTCAAAGAAATCCAGGAAAGATCAATTTTAGTTTGAGTTAGCAAGGATTTGAGTTATCGGGCCGGAGTTGACTGTATTTATTACAAGTTATTATTGTTATTTACACCAATCATTATTCGCAAACTTTTCCCCTTTTCTTGGCAATATGCAGGCTTGTTTTCAGTGGTTTTCAGGACAGCCATGTTGGTGGTCAAAAACAGTACAAGTCACTTAATCATCAAAATGTGTCCTTAATGTTTTCAAAAGATAAAACTTTTCTGACCACCAACATGGCCACTGTGAAAGCGCCTTTTGAGTACATGTAGGTCTCTCCCTTAGTTCAGTCCATGAATGTTTAAATGAGTTGTTAGTAGGTTCCCTGCCATGTAGTAGATATGAAATTTACATTTTTAAGGTAGCTATAACATTCACCAGCTAGCCTGTATTACTAACAGGTGATGTATCATATTACTTATAATACAATCTGTAATTACCGGAAAATGACTATCTTATTAATCTTTTACAGGGCACATCAAGAGTTGATGAAACAATTAAAACAAATAGCAAGACAAGCCAACCGACACTGTGGTTGACAGAAGATGAAGGAATGTTGGAGCAAGTATTCATTGTTATCGATAAGCAAATATTCCTACAACTTAGCAAACTAACTTACTTGAATGTTCTCTTCACATTGATAGCAGTTTATCTTGTCATATGACAAGTGACAAGAAATTATTTATATGACAAGTGACAAGAAATTATTTTTCAGTTCTTTGAGGAGCATATTCTAGGGATAAGTCCTAAAAAGAGGTCCATGCGTTATTGCACAATTTGTTTGTTTGAGAAGAAATAATTTTTTCACTTCTTTGAAGAGCATATTCTAGGTATCCATGCTAAAAAGAGGTCTGTGTTATTGCGCAGTTTGCAGTCTTTGTTGGGATCTGAATAGTGATCTGAATTGGTTGGTGGAGAGAGCGTTTGTGTTTTAGCAATTATCAGTTTTGGGGTTTTATGTGTTTTTTCGGTTTGCTGGGATTTGAAAATTGAAATTAATTGTTTGGAGGAGAAAACTGAAATCAGTTTTTGGGTCTAGGATACCTTGTATTCTGTCATATCTGGTTGGTGGAATGTCTGTCATAAGTTGAGACCTAGGTAGGAAAAATGACCAGTGTGAGAATTTTGGCCCCTAAACAAATTCTTCAATTTTGCCCTGTATTGGCATAACTGGATTTTAGTAATCACATAGAGTCAGAAAGTCCTTTGCGTTTATTTGTACAACCTGAACCTTTAAACTCAAAGAATTCTAAGTAGCTCAGCAGCTGAAGGAAAATAAGGAAATGGATGTCAAGCAAAGTGTCCTTTCTTTTTAATCTGAACCAAAAGAAAAAAATTGAATTAACAGTTTTCGCTCTTGGTGAAGGTGCTGAAGTTCTTGGGGCTAGATAATCTCTTGGGTCAGTTTTCCACTATAGCCTTTATTACTTTACAGTAAATCAGGGTATTTGTCTTCTATGACAGAGTGGGCAGTTGATTTTAAAGAGGAACTTGAAATTAAAAAGCACTCTTGTGAGATACCAATATCTGATTATCCTTACTATTAATTTTGGTCACATTAGGAGGGTAAATATAGGTGTCGTTTTCCTGTTTGAGGTCCACAGTAACTTCTTTCAAATTGAAGCAATTTTATCATACCTATGTAGGTCATATTATTTTAATAAAATATATGAAGAATAAAAGTTAATTAAGAAAACTAACAAACTGGTTATTATACATGACCACTTTGTTCATAATTTTAGCTAAGTATGTCTATTTTCTTGCAGTGGCCTGTTGATTAAAGTAAAACTTTTGTTTTAGATAAGACAATTATTTCAATAAACATGCTTTTGTTCTTTTGTCTAATGACGTGCATGTTTTCCACTGGTTCCATCACTTTCACTTTTCCAGACATTATATTCTACATTTCTTTGTGTTATTTCCATTTATGTCCTCCAATAATACTGTTTTGTAATCCTCTTCATTCTGTAATTTAACGATTTTGACACTTAATTTTAGTTCGGTTCGTCTTATATTGAGCATTTTGTGACTGGATGAATTAAATTGACTTTAAGTAAAATTTACCTTATTTTAAGTTTTGGGAATATTGTTTTACACACGTAAAACAAGATTCCCTATACTTCCCAGAGGACATTAAAACAAGCTCAGTTTAGCTTGATTTAAGCAATAGAGGACTTTTTCCGTGTTTACAGAGCCTCATCTAAACACGAGGGGGGTTGGGAGAATTTGAGACAGTTATGCAAACCTGAGACACAGTCGAGGGTTTACATAACTTTCGAGAATTCTCCCAGCTCCCCTCGTGTTTAGATGAGGCTATGTAAACACGGGAAAAAAGTCCTCTATGGCTTTCATAAACTATTTCTAAAAAAATATTTTGATAAATGAAGGGAAATTTTGTTTATTTATATCTTGATTGAGATAGATGTTCTCATTACACGCTCTGGACAATCATATTTGCTACTAGCCAATGAAAACGCGCATCTGACAACACATGAACCAATCAAAGTTTGCGTTATAAAAGTCAAAATCAAGTTGAAATTTGTGGCAAGCGTCAGCGAGCCCAGTGTGGATGACAGCAATTTCAGCTTTGAATTCTTGTAAATCTTACAGAAAAATACCGAACATGCCGTGAAAACTAGAACAAATGTTCAAAATATATGATTCTGTAAGGAAAGACCTTCAACATGAGGAGTTTATTTAAGCTGAAAATGAATGTCACTGTGCATACACCATATTCCAAAATGGCGGCTGCCTCAGACGATCTGGGTTGAGTAGCACGAGAGCGAGACATTGAGGGCCACGATTCAATGTTTGTATGTGGTAATATAGTTCGAAATATGCCTCAAAACTGTTGTATAAGAAAAAAGTTTACGAAGAGGATGGCATGAAAGTATCTTTCAATAAGTTCCCTGAAGACAGAGAACTGTTCAGGAAATGAATAGCTGCCATACAAAGAGATGTTGGCTGGGATCATACGAGGGCTTCCTCAAAACGCTTTAAATCGAGTGATCATCTCACATCACTTACAGGCCGTAAAAAAAAGCTTAAAAACGACAGCAGTGCCGTCTATATTTTTTTGGAGGCAAGCCTCTTCAGTAAAGAGGAAGTCCCCGAAGAAAAGAAGTCCTGTAAAACGAAAAACAGTGGCGAAGGGGTCGGAAACAAGTACCGCAAACGCGGCAAATGCAAACACCAATTCCACGTGGGGACTTGTGACAGCTGGTGCTATAAATGAAAAGATCGACAAAACCGATGTCCTGGAAGTCGGTGATAGAGGCACGTAAGATGAAAATATGTCTGAACTGAAAAAAGAAATAGAGAAGCTGAAAAACAAGCTTCAATAAGAAAAGGAGAAAACAAATGCTCTGGTAATTCAGCTGAATGAAATGGGACAACAACTTGTCAATTTGACAACACGGTGCGACAATTTTGAGAAGAAATCTTTCTCTTTAAATCAGTTTAAGAATGATAAGTCTATGGGATTTTACACTGGATCCGCAGATGGCAAAATATTTGATGCGTTGTACAATTTTTGTGACTCTGGTGAGGATGGCGAAAATATTCTGAGTTAAGATTCTGGTTGAGATGTCACAGAGACTCTTGCGAAGGAATTTCAATTAATGAAGACACACCTCGTAAAAAGGTAAGACTAATTCTCTCATCAGAGATGATTGCTATGTTCGTTATATACAGAATCAGGATTTTGATTTTTGTTTCCAGGGTGGAGGAATATGTATTTGCATTTGCCGCGTTCGCTGTACTTGTTTCCAACCCATTCGCCGTAGCCTGCGAGCAAGCTCTCTTGGGGGTGGGGGGCAGGAGGGAGAAATAGGAGAGAGCTTGTAAAGATGTCTCAGGAATTTTCATTTCTGCGTTGAATTTTTCAACGCAAAATGCGGATTGGTGGATATTGAATTTGGTGCTTATGTCATTGCTCTTCGCGTGTGTCTTGTTGACAACACAAAAATGGTGGCGGAGTTTCTATTTGTGAAGGTTGCGAGAATTTCTCTAAATAACTTAGGTTTTCTCTGGAATTAAAACCCGAGCAAAGTCAAGCTGCTAATGCTTTAATTCAAAGTAGCGATGTTCTTGCAGTTTTACCTACGAGATTTGGGACAAGTTTGAGGCCAAATTTAAGCTTTTGTTTGGTGTTTGGCTCAGCCGAAAAAAACTATGAACATCTTTCAGCTTACGCCACAAATTAAAGCTTTCTGAATATAGACTCAATTCCGAGTGCTTCGGTACGGCGTTAGCAGAGAACTGCCAGTTTTTTAGGGCAACATTCTTTAGAAGCGCAACGATTTCCTTTTGATCTGGCACTCTCACATCTGCGGCTTTGCTATTCGTTCACAACATCACAAATTTCACACGAGTTGAGTGTTCCAATGAAACCACATTGTCGATATTGGGAATTGCGTCCTCGTTCTCGGTAACCCGGCTGCAAAATTGAGATCCTTCCGATTTCCTTGCACTGCTTCTTTTTTCCCTGGCCGGACCATGTCAAGTTTTCGACATTCTTTATGTCCAGTAGTTTTGTGGCGTTGACACTGCAGTCGGCAAGATTCGCTTGACCCTTGGGACGACACTTGATTTGTGACCTCCACCTTTTGGTCAATCGGCTTTTAGTGTGCTCACAATTAAGTAAAATCCTTCACTAAATTTTCTGAGTTTTGTGGCACTCGGTAGGCATACTCAATCAGAGAAACTATAGTTTTTGTCAGCAAGGATTCCCGTCTTTCGAAGTGTATATTGTACCTTTCACATGTTTGTTTACGTTTGCTATTGTTTTCGTTTGCGCTTATTGGCCAAATTCTGACAGCTAGGACAGCAGGGAGCCGCGGGGAGTATTGGGGGCGGCATTCAAATTCCTGAGACATCGTTGCAAGCTCTCTCCTCTTTCCCCCTCCCGCCCCCCACCCCCAGGAGAGCTTGCTCGCAGGCTACATTCGCCACGATTTTTTGCTTTACAGGACTTCCTCTTTACCAGAGAGCCTTGCCTCCAAAAAAATGTGGACGGCACTGCTGTCGGTTTTAAGCTTTTTTTACGGCCTGTAAGTGATGTGAGATAATCACTTGATTTAAAGCGTCTTGAGCAAACCCTCGTATGATCAGTCACTCTAAACTCTTTGCCAACATCTCTTCGTATGGCAACTATCCATTTCCTGAACAGTTCTCTGTCTTCAGGGAACTTATGGAAGGATATTATCACGCCATCCTCTTCATAAACTTTTTTCTTTCACCCGGGAACACAACAGTTTTGAGGCATATTTTGGACTATAATACCACATGTAAACATGTAAACACTGAATCTAGCCCTCCATGCCTCACTCTTGTGCTACTCGACCCAGATCGTCTGAGGCAGCAGCCATTTTGGAATAAGGTGTATGGTCACTCTTGAAAGTTACGTACTTGCCTGATGTGGCAGCCTGAGATGGCTGAGACGTCGAATCGCTCATCGTGCCTTGTGAAGTTTTGCTGTTTAGGAATCATACCACTAGTAGTGGATTCAGACTGTGAAGTTGTTGCTGGTAATAGTAATCGTAGCAGTAGATTATTACAATGAGAAAGTCTCAGAGAAAATACATTTTATACAAATTTTACAGCCAAAACACGGCAACCGGCTGCACAGTTTGATTTGAAACATCTATAGTCTGTAGCATGTAGTTTTGTGTTCGTTTTCATGTACATTTTTGAGTAAAGAATGTCTTTTAGAGAATTTTATTGTGGTACTCAGATGCAAAAATTACCTTGAAAAACGTTTACTGCGTATTTGTTGCATATTTTGTCATCTTCACTTGAGCTCCCTCTACGAGGTCGTCTAGCGAGGCAGGCAAAGCGCTGTGGTTCTTCTTTCTTTTTCTTTTTTTCCCTCGGGCTCAGGGGGTAGGAGATAGGCAAACCCCGATCAAAATTTTTCTCCATTTCCTTAACAGTTGTACTTGAAATTACCATGCAAGTCTTGCAAAAGCTTTGAAACGTTTTCAAATTGTGCTGTGACACACAGAAAGTGTGACGTCACAACTGTGTTTACATACTCTCATCTAAACACACCTATCGACCAATGAGAGTGTGCATACTATCTCAAATATTTTATAATTAAGAATCCAACGTTTAGAGTGGAAATTTCACAAGACGTAATAACACTGTTTGTCTCACTTTGTAAGTTGCATCAAGAACAAAGAAGCGTCACCAATCACGTAAAAAAAACGGTCATTAAGCTGTGGCAATGATCATGGCAACTGGATTTTTAAGTCATGTGCGAATTGATTTAATTGACTTTAGAAACCTTCCGTGTACTTGTAAGCCAGTTTCTCACAAATGGGTTCTACATTCTGCAGATCATTTTAGCAAATACTTCTGGCTTCACCAGTTGCATTCCAAGGAGACAGAGTAAGTAATCCCAGCCCTAAAGGAGCAATTTTATTTGTTTGGATTTTCTACAATACTCCTGCAGCCTTCACTCCAAATCTGGATAACTACCTTACTTCCATGATCTCACGCGTTAAGATTTCTGATAACTCTCTACAAGATATCCAAGACAAACTCCTCAATGTTCTTGGACCTCTTTGCACTTTGTATGAGAACTGCGCAATGATATACGAGTCAATGAATCAAGACGCAATCACCATCCTTGTTGGAATGTTCAACTGCGTGAAGAAGTCTCTTATGCTAGTCGGTGATACCTCTGCTCAGCTATCTGCGAAGCGTCGTGAGCAAGTGCTAACAAAGCTTAACCCAGTTCTTTCCTCTCTGGGGAAGGAAGAATTTCCAGATGCTGGCAAGCAACTATTTGGTGATGGGTTTGAATCCCGGCTTAAATTACGATCAGAAATGGCCAACACGGTACATCAGGCCAAAAAAGCTGCCAAGCAGTTGTTTCGTGGTTCTGCCTCTCGGAGATTCCAAGGGCGATTCCGGGGCGGCAGAGGGCAACACCGAGGATTCCAAGGATTCTACCGCCTGGCACAAGGATTCCAATCCTCAACCCCATCATTCCAGGGCCGAGGCAGGGCACACAACTATACCCTGGGGTCAGTTTCAGCCAAACCAACATCATCAGCAGTAAACCCTTCTCATCCAACCCACCTACCTTCAGGTATGTTCGAACATTTGTTCAATTCTCCCGACCTGCCATTAGCAGGCCGGTTCAAACATTTTCTACCTGCATGGGAACAGATCACAAGAAACCCATGGGTTCTTCAAGTAGTCTTGGGTTACCGGGTACAGTTTTCAGACAATCCCGTCTCCTGTGCATAACCCCCATTCACAAGCAGACCAAATTATCATAGAACAGGAAGTTCAAGAGCTACTCTCCAATGGGGCAGTTCATTATGCTCAATCCAGCCCTTCCCAAGGACCAGGATTCATAAGCTACTTATTTGTAGTCCCAAAGAAGGGCGGGGGACATAGACCGGTCATAAATCTAAAACCTTTAAATGGTTTCATCCAATACGAACACTTCAAAATGGAGTCTATTCACATGCTGAAGGATCTTCTAAGAAAAGGGGATTATTAGTAAAGACAGTGCCGGTTTGGAAGAACCACAAGAAATACCTTCAGTTCTTGTGGAAGGATTCTCTGATAGAGTTTGCGTGTCTACCCTTCAGTCTAGCCAGTGCTCCATGGGTATTCACCAAACTACTGAAACCAGTACTGTCAATGCTAAGACAGAGAGGAATTCGCCTCATTGTGTATCTAGAGGATATCCTCCTTATGGCCCCTTCAAGACAGCTAGTCCTTCAACATGCGGCATCTACTCTAAAACTCCTGGAAGGACTTGGGTTCACAGCAAATTATCTACAGTCTGTTCTTGTACCTTCCCTACAAATGGAGTTTTTAAGGTCCCTGGTGGATTCAGTAAACCTAAGTCTAAACCTCCCCAGGGACAAGATAAGAAAGATTTAGTCAAACTGTCAACTGCTATTAGACAACCCAGTAACTTTAGTAAGGGAATTGCCAAAATTCCTGGGCCTCCTATCCTCCTCTATTCAGGCAGTTTTTCCAGCTCCCCTCCTTTATCAGTACCTCCAGGACGCAAAGAATGCAATACTAAAATCCTAGAAATCGTACGAGGCCCCAGTCATCTTAGACTCAGAGGCACTTGAGGAGGTACAATGGTGGAAAGACAATCTGATAGCATGGAATGGGAAAGCTCTATTCAAACAATCGACCAACTTAGTGATAGAAACCGATGCATCACGTCGGGGCTGGGGGGCTTACTGCCAGGGTGTTTACACAGGGGGCAGGTGGGCCCTAGAAGAGACCTATTACCACATAAATTGCCTGGAACTACTGGCAGGTTCACTTGCCGTGAAATGTTTTACCAAAAACAGGACAAAAGCTCAGGTTCTACTACTGACGGACAACATTTCAGCAGTAACATATATCAACAAGATGGGGGAACACACTCACCCCTCCTGTCATACCTTGCCAAGAACCTTTGGGATTGGTGTCTCAGCTGCAACCTGTTAGTGAGGGCTCAATACATTCCTGGAATCCAGAATGTAGTGGCCGACTGAGAATCCAGAGTTTTTCAAGATTTTTCTAGATTCCAGTGACTTGGGGGCCCCTGAACATCGACTCATTTGTGTCACGTCTAACAACCCAACTGGACCAGTTCATGAGCTGGAGACCAGACCCCTTGGCACTGCACACAGATGCTTTCACACTGGACTGGTCAACATTCGGGGTTACGCCTTTCCCCCATTTGCTCTGATGGGTAGTGTCTCAGTCAAATACAGAGCCAACATGTGACACACATAGTACATGTAACTCCAGTCTGGCCAGCCCAACCTTGGAACCCTCTCCTTCTGGACCTATGCATAGACTTTCCCCTTCTCCTGCCAGTTCAGGCAGACCTGTTGACCCAAGGGGACAGAATCCACCCTCCCAATCAATTACTCCTAGCTAGGTGGCTTCTGTCAACACATATTACCAAGCATCAGACGTTTCTGAGCAAAGTAGAGAAATCCTCATGGCAGCTTGCAGAAAGAACACCACTAGGGCCTACTCCTCTGCTTGGACTCATTGGCGTAGCTGGTGTGGTCAATGGGTTAATATCAATCCTCTTTCACCATCTCTAACAAACACCTAAGACTTTTTTGCATCTCAGTTCTAAGGGGGTAAAGAGTATAAATGTTTATCGCTCTGCACTCTCTGCAGTTCTACCCTTGATTGATGGCCACAAAGTGGGTTCCCATCCATTAGTTTGTCAAATGCTTAAAGGAGTGTTCCAACTTCGTCCACCCCAACCTCGCTATGCAACGACGTGGCAGGTTTCTAAAGTTGTGCAATTTATTTCCTCTTTGGGCCCTAAAAATCTACTGTCTTTGAAACTTCTATCATACAAATTGGTGGGCTTATTTGCCCTTACTGCCCCAGATAGAGCTTCAGGTTTAGCAGCTCGTGATTTACGCCACAGGTTCTTTTACCCTGAAGGCATACAGTTCAAACTTCCAGATTTAACGAAGACTGTTCAAGCAGGTCAGGAGCTCAAAACCTGTTTTCATGCCAGTTTCCCAGTTTACAATACTCTCAAGTCGCTGATCAAGTGAGTACATGTAGTTCTCCCTCTGGCGATGAATTTCAGAGCTGTTTGACCACAGAAAGCTCTCTCTCATTTAAGAGCTTAGCATTTGTTACAAAGGCGGCGTACGGCAGTACCACAGATGATCAACAGAGTTTAGGGGGCAGGGAAATGATTCTCTATCTTCTTTACCCACGCAGGATAAGGACTACAATCTTATAGGTCATTTAAAGGCCAACAAATCCAAGTTCTCGTGGTTAGGATCATTCGAACAACTCCTTCAATTCGCTGGAGAACAACTTGGTTTGAATCGCGAATCAATGAAGATGTCGGAGAATGAAACTAAGAAGACTATCAAGACAGAGCAAGTTATCCTCAACTGGTTTCACTCGACAGGAACATTGCAAGTTCAAGGTCCACAAGCGGCTAATTTTAAAGGTTTCTTAACTAAATTACTGGGCGCTGAAAGCAACAACGAAAATGCGATTCTTCGCCCTCCCCAGCATAATGCCAGTTCACAAGAAGCCAACTTGACATTCCCCGTCAACCTGGACACAGGGCATGTTCCACACGAAACTGTGCCCCTCTCTGTTTTTACTGAAGAAATAAAGAACATCTGGTCCGAAACCAAAACCATCCGTGGAAAACTTGTTGAACCTCATCAGCCCAAAGAACACGAGAAGGAAAGAAATGGTAATCAAGAAATTCACACCCTACAACAAAATAATCAAGATCTACAGAACGAAATTTGCATGTTGAAAGACCAGCTCAGAGAGCAAAACAACGTCACTAAAAATATCTCCCGAGGAGAGAGATTCTTACAGAACCGCTCTTCAAATCACGACGAAAGAAATAAATGCTCATAAGGCGGAGAAAGATTTTCCATCACAACCTGTCTCTGCTGACCCTGACGCTGAACAAGGCGGTTGGTCAATTCAACAAAATACGCGGCATAACAGAAGAAGCTCGAGGAGCACCAAGTCGCCACCAAATTCTGACGATTCACATTCTGGTGCTAACAACAACAACGAGCATGCAAGAAAACCAGTAACCGTTGTTGTAGGTGACTCAATCATCCAACATATTCGTGGCTGGAGCATTTCTAAAAGCAACAAGGTGGTCGTTAGGTCTTTTCCTGGGGCAACCACTGAGGATATGGAAGACTTTGTTAAACCTCTTCTAAGAAAGAAACCTGACAATGTTGTCCCTCATATCGGAACAAACAACCTAAATACCCAGGAACCTCGACTAACAGCTGAAGGCATTGTCAACTTGGCTCTTCAAATTAAAGGTGACGCACCAGAAACCAATTTGGCAATATCGGGATTGATCGCCAGAATCCTCAAGAAGTTTTGGCAACAGAACCACAGGAATTTTATCAAACATAACAACATTAATCAAACTCATTTAAATCGGGGAGGGTTACCTCTGTCTAAGTCAGGATCTGCCCTTCTAGCACAGAATTTTTGTAAACATATAGATTAGGTCTTTGCCGTTTGGGAGCCCGATCAGATTCCTGATCCTCCGAATTCTACAGATTCCCTGGATTTCAGACAATCTTCACAAAACACCTACGGTAAGTCAGTTTTTGGACGTGGTTTGGTTATGGCATGTTTAAACATAAATAGCTTAGTATCTCACATCGATGATCTACGTATCTTCATGAGTCAGTCCAAGGAAATTGATATTTTAGCTATAAACGAAACGAAACTCGACTCAACCATCAAAGATAACAAAGTATATTTACCAGTTATGACGTAGTTCGCAAGGACCGTGAAGATATTGGCAGACATGGTGGTGGTGTCTGTATTTACGTTCGAAGAAACATCAATTTTCAAATTCGTACTGACCTCAGTCCGAGTGACATTGAATGCCTTACTATTGAGATCTCCAGACCCTGATCAAAGCTGTTCCTTGTGTCTACTTGGTACAGACCGCCACAGTCATCTCCTGACCTTTTCACGGTGTTTGAGAGGGTTATTGATAAAATTGATGCTGAAAATTTGAAATTATATCTGTTGGGTGACCTAAATTGTGATTTATTACAGGAAAATGTCCATATTAACTCTTCCCACCTCTTAAATATTATGGATATTTATGGTCTGACTAAACTGATTACTGAACCTACTCGAGTAACGCAATACTCGCATACCCTCATCGATTTATGTTTAACCAATTCTCCAGACAAAATATCTAATTCAGGTGTTTATGCATATTCCTACTCTGAAATGCTTAAGACTGGTATACACTAGAAGCTTACATGTATTTGCAAAAGCAGCAATATGGCTGTTTAATACAAGAAACATATGCAGCTAAGATATAAGCCACTTTTGATTTCTCGCATAAAAAAAAATAAATCAGGAATAACTTTATGCAAAGTGACTGCTTTTTTTTTTATTTTCAAATTTAGACCAATTGACAACAAATATCAACCTTATTACATTGAGGAAAGTCAAGGCCACAAGTGCAACCATTGTGAAAAGGTGTGCAAGTCCAAAGGTGGTTAAAAACTGCACAGCAGCAAGAAGCATCCAGAGTTAAACAACTGTGCCGAGCCAGGCTATACTAGAATGGCAACTGAAAACCTTTCATCATCTCAGCTGGAGGACATGGTAAAAGAAATCTTAGACAACCTGTCTAAAGATTAATGTTATTCGGCAGAAATGCAAAGAACATTTAAGACAGCCAAGGTCCACATAACAAATTGTGATGAACTGTATAAAGAATGTCTTGAGTGCCTAGCATTTACGCTAAAAAAGAATGATGCTGAGAAATTCTACGAGAAATACTATTCATGTTTACCGCTAAAAGCAAAGTCACTCTTGCATGCATGTCTTCCTGCCAAGTACAGCACAATAGTAGTTGTACTTCTTGCAGATAAGCTTCTAGTATCTTCAAAGCCCAGTGGCAGTCAGCATGCAATCAATACACCAGTATCTCTAAAAGACACAGAGCGTGGTCCTCTTAATTACCTTGCTAGGTATCTACTGCGTAACTTGTAAAGAAAGTGCAAGAAGAAATCTTCAAAGAAAACACACCTCAACGAGGAAAACGAGAGATATTCTTGTTACAACAGAACTACAAACTGGAAATGGTGTCTGTCACAAAATCTGTGAGGATAAGATCGTAGACAATTTATTCAAACTGCCAATACTGACGTCCAAATGGAACATGTTGGTAGAAGAATGTGACTACAAAATAACAGAAAGAAGATCCAAAATTTTTCTGCACCAAATCCTCATGCTCTACATCAAAATGAGATCCTTTTCATATGCAACAGATGTTGTTCAGAAATACAAACTTAATCAAAAGGCTATACAAAAAAAAAGCACTACGGAAAGAAATTCAAAGAGCAGCACAGCATTGAAATAATACCAGGTAGGAATGCCATAGATTTGTCAGTGGGGGTAAGGGGTGTTCATTGCTCCTTGCTGGTGGGGGAGGGGGTGCTTGTTGCTCTGTGCTGCTGAGTTGCTGTCACCAGCGTTTACATGTACAGCTGACAGAGTTTCTTCGAGTTACCGGTAAGGTTTTGAAAGGGTTTTTTATATCATTGAAATAAACTTACTAGAAACAGTGAAATAAATGTTATTGGAATTAATAGTTGTTTTGAACGATAATTTTGTGGTGATATTATTCTAGCTATGCTTTATAGCTAAACATACAACTTCCCATGACTTTAAAAACACTACTAAAATAAAATTTAGAAAAAAAACAGACTGACAAACTAGTGGTCCTCAGGACTAAATAATCTAAAAACTTTGAAAAAGGGTTTTTAAAACCAAACAAGTAAAATTTGTCGTCATTTGTGTAGTTAGACTACTAGTTCAAGGCATTCAAGTAATAATTCTAGGTGTTTTTTTTTTTGTTAATCTTTCTGTAGTCCTTGCATCTTGACTGCAAGTACAACATATTGTTTAGAGAATACTAAAAAGAAAATTAAAACATTTGTAAGTTACACTACTTGATTGGTTCTTTTGTTCTGTGCTTTTAGGCCAAAAATTCACACAAGAGATCAGGTCTTTACAAGGAGCCCTGCAGGACCGCTGCGGAAAAAACAATAATTCCCCGATTTACGAGCCTGATAAATTTTTCCAGTTTTGTTTACTCGCCGGTGCAGCTAATCTTTTCAATTTTATTTTCAGCTGCATGACCTCTTCTCGCCATACTGAGGATAGAAATCTTTTAAATCGTAAACGCACACGAGTTATTTTGCATCAGTTATGTTTAGGTTATTCTCAGAGGTGTAACTTTTTTCAAGAGGACAATGGTTTATTTCTTTCATTTTGTAATTTGTCTCAATGTGGAATTGTAATGCAACGGCAATTGGGCACGAGTGTGTCATCTCAACGAATCGGACAGCCATTGCCAGAGAAAATACCGGCCAGGTCAATGATGCCATTCAAGAAGCCATCTGCAAGAAGTTTACAATTTTGCTGATGATAGACTACTACCATAATATCCATACCATCAGGACATCACAAGATCAGGCGACCAGCAAAGTGGATCACATGTGTACTATCATCACCAAAATTGTAAAAGAAGTCCCTGCCATTCCTTTAAGTTCTGTTAATTTAGTTCATAACCCTTATGGGATTGATATTGATCTTCTTGAAAATAAGTTATGTTCTGTTCAGTTTTTTAGTCAAGTGTGTACTTTTTCATTTGCCTCTTCAATGCCAGAATTTACCTCTGTTGCTTTTGATCCAGTCATGGGTAGACACCAAATGGAACCCCATGACTACCATGGTGCTAGTTCTTGTTCTTTACGATCTTTTAAGGATATTTATTTAATTGCTTTTGTTAAGTTAGATTGAAAAAGTAAGCAAAATTATGAGGATGGTTTTAATATAGTTTTAGACACTAACATAAGGGAATATCTCTCTAAGTTTATTGTTTTAATGCCAGCTGACTGGCCTGGCCAATTTTTTCCGAAGCAAATAGTTTACCAGAAAGCCAGTCAAGCAACAACTGCAAGTAATTTTCCCCCGGGCTCCTGACGTCACCCACTGAGCTCAGTCATTCCCAGCTTAGGTCCCTTGCATGTGGACCTTAATGCTGATGAGGATATTGTTGTTGGCTACATGCCATTTATGCGTCTTGTGTATGAATCCCAAGCCAAAACCTTGGCGCATACAGTTTGTGTTGGAGTTGGTTTATGGGGGTTGGACACTAATCAGAACTGTTGTTAAATCTGTTTTTTTTCACAGGTTAAAGATGTCCAGTACGGCATTTTAATTACTCTGTTAGACAATTACATTCCTTGACACTTTGTAGCTATAGTATTCTGTTTCAGCTGAACCGTCTTGATGATTATTACTTTTCAGTTTTTAGACTTTGGATCATGTTTTTCTGCTTTCACAGGAAGAATTATAACAAGGCACCATTGTTTTCGCTAAGTAATATTCTTTTCTGGCAAACTAGTGGATACAGAGATGTTTACAATCAGGGGATAGGCAAGCAAACTTCCGTGCTGCCCTTACCCCTTGCAAGAATTATATTTTTAGCCGGCGTCAACTTGTTAATTTATTTTCCAGGGTTGCAAGCACCATTGTTACCATTTAAGTTCAATTGCAAATTCACCGGGAGCAGCCCATCCCCTGCCACGGGCACTAGGGCAAAGAGGGAATCTTTCATTGTGGTGTGCACCAGCTTTGTTTGGAGATGCTTCCATCAAGAGTGACTACCTTCCCCTTGGCTTTCAATTCCACCCATGTCCAGATCTGGGAAGAAGATGCGACATTTCAGGCTGCACCATTTCCACCAACACCCCATGGAAGGTTTTTGAAGGGTGTTGGCATTCTTTTCATTTATGTTGTTTAACTGTTGTTGATGTTTGCCCCATTTGTAGAGAAGGAATTGTAACAGCATTGACATTCTTAACTAATACAGCTAACCAATATGTTCGTCAACAGCAGGATGCCAGTGCAACTGATGGTCCCAGTGAAGGGAGTGACAACTCGACAGGGTCAGGTGGCGATGATGATGAGCCCCTGACAAGTACAGTGGATGGAAATGCTGATGAAGTTGTTCACAACTTGACACGCCAGGTAATGTCTCTTTCTGTTGCATCACCACCTGCACAGCCTTTGGCCCCATCCAGGGCCAATGTGCCATCAACACCATCATGTCCATCACCTCAGAGAAGGCCTCCCCACTGCAGTACCTGTGGTCACCTCAAGCAAGGCCATCAGAAACCAGTGTCACAGGGATCAGTTGGTAAGTGCCCCGTTTGCCCTTCTCAGTCGTGCACTAGAGATGGGCGTATTTTGCCTTGTCAATGTGCTTGGTGTTCTACACAGTCACAAACAGGCATGAATCCATCCATCTCTTCTCTTCCACAGGGACCTGTTGTCAGGGAAACACAGATAAATCCAGATGTGACTGAGTGGCTGATTTCTTTTCGACAATCAACTGTAACCCCTGGGCAAATGGGTAGCAACGCTTGTACAATCATTATGTGTGCATGGGGCTGTCAATTTTCTTATGCCTTCAACAAACTGGAGTCTGCCTTCTCCTTACAGTTTGCCTTTGGAATTTTTTAGCATGCTTAAACAACTTATGATTTATGGCAACCATTCCTACAATGGGATTGATAACCCACAAGCCACTTACAGTGCACCTGAAATTATTAATCATCCTCAACTTGGTTTTTCAGGGGTTGTGAAATGTGGGGATGAATATCAATTTAACAATTTTACTTCTTTTGCAGGTGAACTTCAACATCTTGCTGCAAGACCTCAACATTCAAAGCTTGCAGCAGTGTTAATCTTACCACCTGATAAAACGATGCTCTTGCTTGTAGGTAGATATGGTGGGTCGGTACTCATGCAAAGTCACATGCACTGTAATGTTGGTGGAATTATTGCTTCTGCAGGTCCTCACAAATTACATGAGATGGCTCTGTACATTGAATTCATGGCAAGAAGAGACTGGGCCTATAATTCCACCCCATTTGACATGACTATTGTTGAGTTGTGCTGAGCAAACTAAAATGTGCAACAGGGTACCAATTTTTTTTTTTCAAGCAAATTTCATCTTAACTACTATAATTTCTCTTTTTCAAGGGTGGCAAGGGGGTTCTGCGGGACAAGTGATCAGCCCCAAATTAGCTGCGTGATGCATGATTGTGCCCAAATTAACTGCACAATGTATGATCTGACATCAAAACATGATGCATGATAAGGACTTGTTAAGTATTCGGAATTGGTGCTTTGATAATCAGCTTTTACTCAACCCAGATAAAACAAAACTAGTGATATTCGGCAGCCGGCAAATGACTGCTAAGGTTAGCGACTTTAGGCTATTTCTATTGGGGAAGGAACTCGAGCCCGTTAAGGCCGCAAGAGACCTTGGTGTAACAATGGACTCTAATTTAACATATAATGAGCATATTTTTTCCACTGGATCCTCTTGCATGTCACGGTTAGGTCAAATTAACCGCGTTAAGCATATTTTTGATAAGCGCGCCTTAATTATTATTATAAATGCCTTAGTGTTTAGTAAACTATTCTATTACTCTTCTGTTTGGGGCAATACTACTCAAGCTAATCTGGACAAGCTCTAAGGAGTACAGAATTTCGCTTGTCGCATTGTGTGCGGCGCTAAAAAATTCGATCACATAACTCCTTTGCTAAAAGATTTGCACTTGCTACCAATCAGGCAACAACTTTATTTTCGTTTTGCTGTTCTGGTTTTTAAGCGCATGACGAGATGTGCTCCCGAGTATTTGACATCTAAGCTCTTCAGAAGATCCGCCGTCTCGACAAGGAATACCAGAAACTCTCAACTTTTGAACATACCACTCTTCCGCACTGCTAGCGGCCAAAGGACCTTTCAATATCAAGTGACCTCTCTGTAGAATGAGTTGCAGCCTTCGCTCAAACTTAGCCCTTCCATGACGGTTTTCAAGTGCTTAGTTAGGCAAAAACTTCTTAATGACTGTTTTAGTTAATCCACTAGCTTTATCTTCTTTCATCTTCTTTTGTACTTAGTTATGTATTGTTAAATTGACTCTGAAAAGCCCCGTGGGGACAAGCCAATAAAGTATGTATGTACGTATGTATGTATGTATGTATGTATGTACGTACGTACGTACGTACGTACGTATGTATGTATGTATGATCTGTGATACATGAATGTTACCTTTTCCTCTTGTGTATTTGTTGTCTCCTGTGTGGTTTCTCCTCCAAATTTAGAGCCATTATAGCTATTTTCATACAAATACTCACATCCTTCACTGTTGTGTAAATACACATGCTCCTATTACAAACTTGGACTACCTGTCCCTTATTTACATGACGTGTGTCTGTGATGTGTGATTTCTTTTAAAAATTGAACGTGATGTATGTTTGGTACACCCTTTGCCACCCTCCTTTTCTCTCTTCCTTTCACTACAGTAATCATTCATTTTTCTCGCTTCATTCTTCTATCATACTTCATTCTGGCAAATCTCCATGTTATAACTATTTATTTTTAAAAATTTTAGTAAGTTGCTTATTGATAAATAGGGACCAGTCACTATATATGGAGGGGGAGGGGGAGGGGGAGGATCATCAATGGATATTGAATTAAGACGGGGGCACTTGCCATTTTTAGGCCTGAAGAGGGGGTTCGTTGCAGAAATGTTTGATCTTTCAATTAATTTTTTCCTGCATATGTAATGACTGGTCCCTTAGTTCGTTGAATTACTTGTCATGATTATATTCCTTGTTTTGCAAATTGTTTTCAACATTAATCAATAAATTATTTTGTTACATTGTTTCAGATGTCATCCAAAGTGAGTTTGTAAGTACAGCATTAAGGTTCACACTGCATGCAACTGGCTGAGCTCAATGTTCAATATCATTAGCTGGCAAACCCTTAAGGCTGGGTTACATGACTGTATGTGTATTTTGACACCAATTAATCAAAATAAATTCATAAAAATCTGCTGTAAGGAACAGATTTTTATCATGTTGAGCACACCAAGCAGGTTTGGCACAGTGATGACAGTGCTTGCCTCCCACTAAATTATGTGGCCTGGATTTGATTCCTGGACGTACCACCGTGTGTGAATTGAGTTTATTGTTGGTTCTCATTCTTTCCCCAAAGGTTTTATCATCTGTAAGGACAAAAATATTGCTTGCAGGTTTTTGTTGCTTTCTGGTGTTTCTTTTTATTGTTTCAAATAGTCAGCGGTTCAGGAAAAATATAATTTATTTATCTATATTTATTACTTGTCCCAGAAATGTCTTTCTGTGTATTAAAAACTAGTATCATTTTTAATTCATCTTTAATACTCCTGAACCTGTCATTTGGTTGTGTACAGTGTACAAAAAGTTAACCTTTCAACTTACACCTAATTTCACTCAGGAGCCAGTTCCATTCTAACATATGTGCAGGATCTGCAGTTAGAGAATTCATACTACAAACACCAGACCCAGACCCATCTCTTCCAGTTCCTGGATGGCAGCTTTCTCACACGTCAAACCCTGGCCTCAAACCTACATACCCTACTTGACCTCTGTGGCCTTAAACCCAACCACTACAACACCCACAGCTTCCGCATTTGGGCCGCAACAACTGCTGCTGCTACTGGCCTCCCATCCTGACTCATCAAGATACTTGGTCACTGGTGATCTGACGCCTAAAAAAGATATATTCATCTTCCTCACTATCATCCTGGAAGTACCTGCAACCATGGCTACCTGCCATCAAAGCCTCGTTACTTCTCAGAACTACTCAACCTTTGATCCATGGATTTAAACAAGGGACACCTACTGTCAAATGAACACTATGCACATTTACCCATTTTCCCTCTTATAGAACAGTACCCTTGTCCACTATGACCAAGGCCTTTGGCCCGCTCTGACTTTGAACTTTTTAGTTAGCATTACCTTACACTTAGATTTAGTACATTAATAATTAGTGCAGAATCTTGTCTGAGGCTAGTAACAGAATGCTGCCTTGCACCATTCTGGTGGGGAAACCTGTTTGATTTCCAAACATTTCTTTTAACAGCCTTAGTGTAGGAGGATTCTGTTCTAGAATCATGGGGCAAGTGTTGCTGGTGCCAACCCTTCAGTCCCACACTAAAGCGATGCCGGTGTCGTTTAGCTTGGGTGAGCAACAGTGATCACAGCCACTTCCCCTTGCTAATCTACCCTCTAGGAGCTTGGCATGGGGACACGCTGCTCGCAGCAGCTGCTTCTCTGTGACCCCCATCTCACGGTCTTCCATGCCACTCGCTGACACTAACCTAGCCCCATCGACTGGCCTTGCACGTGGCAGGCAGTGCTCAGGTCCTGGACAACACTTGGCTACTCCCCAACCTTTTCTCCCACACTTATGTCGTCTTTTCTATTGTGCATGAACATTAAAGCCAAATTTGACACCAGTGTAAACTTCTTAAAGACCTCATGATCAAGGTTTGTCTTCTTCAGAAGAGGACACATCTGTGCAATTTTCAGCATCTCAGGCATGATGGCACAATCTCACAGCTTCATTGATAACTGGAAGACTCGCTGGCCAGTAGTTCTTAAGCATGGTGGCTGGCATAGGGTCTAAATCACAGCTCTTGATCATTGATGAATTGACAAATTTAAACACTTGATCTTGTGTAATGGTTTGAAAGCACAAAAATTCACACTTGCAAATCACCACATCTGAGAGGGGACACAGGATATCAGCATCAAAGTCATCAACTATGCTAAAACAAATTGTTAAGAATGAATAAACACATGAGGCATAAGGAGGTACAGGTCTGCAATTTAGAAGAGTGTCAATACAATTAAACAAAATGCTGATAACCCTTGTTATCACATTTGATCATATTTACATGTTAACTTGTGCAGTAGAAATATTAAATATTGTTATTTATTATTATTATCATCAATAACAAAAAAGAAGTAGATCTCCTTAGCAGTATTGATCATATTGTTGATCACCCAAGACTGAGAAGTATACAATCGGCGATCATCTTCGGCCCTCTTTCTGCACCATCTTCGCTCCTATTGTCTATGTTTCCTCTTTGCTTGCCCAATTTCAGCAGTAAACCACGGCATGTGTGGACAATAACAGACCAGCTGACATTTCAAGGGAGCATAAGTATCCAGGAGTGACACAAACATCCCATTGTAACAGGAAAGTTATTCATTAAGGTCCAGAGCATCAGCAGATTACAGTAACTCAGAGTTTTGGAAATGAGCACAGAAATTATCCAAGGAGATAGATTGTAAGCTACAATATTAAAGGTCAAAACATGGTTTTGGTTGATCAGTTGGATAATTCTTGGACTCTGTTGAGTCGTTTCTGAATATGGATCCCCTTTGAGGCAAACACACTTGGGAGAAAGTCGTACAGGGTTTCTCCTCAAAAGGAACCCCATGGTGAGGTGACAAATTATGACAAAACAGACAGCAACTGGCAAGAAACAGGCAAACATGCCGGGTGAAGACCTGAACCAATGGTTTGGAGACACCAACAACTTACTAACAATAATGAACAAGCCAAAAAGCCATTCCAGATTTGCAACTACAGTAAAACAGGTTTCCACCTCCAAGTCAAAGCAGGAAAGACATTGGGGTCATCAGGTTAAAAAAGCTCAGCCTTACTGCGTGGTGATTGGAACAAAAGAACATGTCACAATCTCGCCCTACTTCAATGCTGCTAGCCAGTCTATATCCCCATATACAGTCGAACCTGTATTAAGAGGTCACCATCTGTTATGTGTCAAAGTCCCAAAAATTACTTCCTTTGATTATTGTAAATAAGCTTTTTTGCTGTCTCAACCTGTATTAAAATATCAATGGTCAGTTTGTAAAAGGAAAGAACTAAAATATTACTCTGCAAGCAGAGAACCATTTGATCTTCCTGGAAAACTCTTCTTTGAAGAATGGATCTCCAATTGCAGGGTACTGAAATATAACAACAAATAGTCTGCCTGGAAATTTAATTTCTGATAACTGTACGATACTGACTGTCAGATCTTGGCATTAATGTTTTATAAGTCCATTTTTATACCATGTTCTCCGGTGTATAATTTTATTGTTACAGCTTCTTAACCATTTAAGTGATTTCATCAGCACTTTTTAGTGCATAAACTGTACATAGAGTGATTGAATGTGAAATAAAATGGCGTTATCATTGCGTTTAATGTGTACTCTGTGCAACCTGAATCACTTCACCATTTCCTGAAGGGTGACCGCTTAATACAAGTTCCGTTGTATTCTCTTCCCAGAGAAGCATGTTCAGATAACTTTTGATCCTTTCTAATGTGCAGTGCCAGGCAGAGCCATTTCTGCCATAGAGAAGGGGTATACGGATGCAACTACATTTTTTGTGGTTTGCAAACCATTTCCTACCGTATTTACCAGCCACCAAGGGATAGGGTGTCTGCAATGGTATTACAAAGATCATAACATGAAATACCATCAAGGCCTCACGTCTTTTTCAGGGATTTCCATATGCAAATTTTGATTCCATAGTTTGACATCTGCATCCTCAGTTTGTTTGATTATATTAATTAACATGTGACATGTGTCTCAATCCTTTTTCCTCTCACATAGTTCTATGTATTTGATATCTTAGCTTCTTTATTATAAGTTACCTGTCGTTACGAAATTTTTCTACATTTTTTACTTATTTGTATATATTGTGTCTTCAGTTTCATACAATTAATTAGCTGTACACGCAATTCAGTCTTTGGACTGCAAAGTGTATTTTATTGCTTTTTTGAAATTAGATTACAAGCAACAATAGTGTCATAGTTACATGCAGAAAGTAGCCTAAAAAGTCTCTGTTAATGATGAATCAGTTTCTTTTAATGCGGCTCAATGTAATTTAGGCTAGGTTAGACTCGAGCCAATGCTCTCCTGAAGTATTTGGGTGGGCATGCGCGTTCTGGATCACATACGGGTTTTTGCAGGGCGTGATATCGGATGCCTTCCAGATGTGTGAGGGCGTGCATGCTGCATCGATCAGTGAATCTGCTCGTAGCATACTTTTGCTCTCTGTTTTTATTGCGTTGACTTCAGGCCTTTAGTGTGTGTTAGTAATGGCTACCCGTCAAACAAACACTAGCATAGAAGCGGCTTTTTTCCCGTTCCCGCTTTCTCAGCGGTTTTGACAACGGCGCCAACACTCCACGCGGTTCGGGCGGATCCCATTCAGCCATCTGCTTTGGGAACTACCGTTGTTTCATCAGTGTCCCATGCCCCAGTGACTGGAGAAACTTCATCCCTTTCGCTAGACATCGTGGCGTTAATTACTCAAACTGTTCAGGCTGCTTTTCAGGCCTGCGAGCAGGCAGCCCAGACGCCAGACATCTCGGCGGGTTCCATCGCCATTCCCGCTTCCAGTACGTCTGTTGGCTCCTTAACGTCATCTCTCTTGGCCGCAGGGGCAGGTTTTTCATCCGGACAGGCCGCCAGTACGACCCCTCAAGGTAGGCCTGCTCCTATGGTTGTTCTTTCCTTTGTCTCCACTTTTGCGACGCCTATACTTGCACTCGCTTCGTCGTCGGCGCGTTCCTTGAGCAGCGTTTAGCTCACTGCTCCAATTTCACTCAATGCCGCCCAAGTTTCCAGTTCTATTCCTGGCGTTCTCGCGAATCAACCGTTTGTTGTTGGCCCAGGTTTTCCATCCAGACAGGCCGCCAGTACGACCCCTCAAGGTAGGCCTACTCCTATAGTTGTTCCCTCCTTTGTCTCCACTTTTTTGCGATGCCTATACCTGCGCTTGCTTCGTCGTTGGCGCATTCCTTGAGCATTCCTTATTTGTTTGCTGATGATACCAGAATCTTTACAATTGGCAAGAACCTTGACAATATCATCTTGACGCTACAATCTATATTGGACCAGGTGTATACCTGGTGTCAGTCTAACAGATTAATAGCCCACGAATCGAAGTCTGAAGCCCTGATAATTTCGAGTCAGAACTTTATTGGCCCCTTGCCACGTTTGACATATGGTAACAGCACTATTAAGTACAAGCTATCATCTAAATGTCTTGGGTTAACAATAGACAACAAGCTGTCATGGCGAGAACACACCAAGAACGTTTGTAAGTCACTCAACAACAAAGTTGCAATCTTGAAAAGGATAAAGTTTTTACCGAAACTGATCTTGGAAACTATTTACTATAAAACATATATTCCCAGTGTTTTGTATGGTATTGTAGTCTGGGGGTCTTGCTCTTCAGCCTTGATGGATGACATCGATCGAATCCATTTAAGAGCAACAAGAATTATCTACAATCTACCCCATAACATCCGCAGTGATGACATCATGAGCGCCCCACACTGGAACTCTATTGTTTTATTTCAAATTAAGAGACTTTTAGTTATTACGTACCACATTTATCGTGGAAATAGTATCCAACCCCTAAATGACTGATTAATGAAACCTGAGACTACTTATAATCTTAGAAAGTCCTTAAATGTTGAGGTTCATAGACCAAGAGCAGAAGTGGGAAGATCTTCCTTTAAACATAGAGCTGCTCTATCCTGGAACCTCCTTCCTGATGACATCAAGAACTGTTCAAACCTGACTTCCTTCGAGAGAAAACTCAAGGAAAATAAGAATATTCTAAAATCCATCAGTTTTGCTAAAGCCTCCTGCAGCATCTCCAACAAATCTTTAGACTTTGAATATTTTTAATATTTTGAATGTTGACCTTTGAATATGATTTATCTATTTTAGTTACATGTATCATTATTTATCCTTTGTTATTTAATATTTAGGTGTGTATTTATTGATCATTTTAGATAGCGCAGGTCCACATCAGGACTTAATGTCTTGCCAATTCCCCAACCTGCTTTACCAAATAAACTATGTATGTATGTATGTATGTATGTATGTATGTATGTATGTATGTATGTATGTATGCATGTATGTATGTATGCAGCGTTTCGCTCGCTGCTCCAATTTCACTCAATACCGCCCAAGTTCCTAGTTCTATTCCTGGCGTTGTCGCAGATCAACTGTTTGTTGTTGGCCCAGGTTTTCCATCCAGACAGGCCGCCAGTACGACCCCTCAGGGTAGGCCTGCTCCTATAGTTGTTCCTTCCTTTGTCTCCACTTTTGCGATGCCAATACCTGCGCTCGCTTCGTCGTTGGCGCATTCTTTGAGAAGCGTTTTGCTCGCTGCTCCGATTTCACTCAATGCCGCCCAAGTTCCCAGTTCTATTCCTGGCGGTTACGGATCAACCGTTTGTTGTTGGCCCAGGATTCTTGCCGATTCCGGCAAAATTGGTGTCTCAGATCGTCTCCGGCAAGTGTGTGGATCTGTCTGAATTGCTGGCCACTAACCTTGTGCATCCTGATTCTAAACGCAGCGATGGAAGGACTTGACGGTTTACAAGCTCCTTAGTTTACGCATTTATCACCATTTCAACGGCTGAGTCTGGTTCGCGTATAATCAGGCTTTCCGTGAACATGCAGCGGCCACGCGGCTGCTGGATTGGTCTGTTATGAACGCCCAGCTTTTTTAACTTTCATGCTGCTGGAGCTTCGGTTCGTTCCTCAGGTGCCAGGTCCGCGCTCGATTCATCGGAACCGTTGGGTTTGAGCTCCTCTTTGATCTCTTGTATTTTGTGGAACAAGGGACGTTGCAAGGCCCCCTACGCTACTTGCTGCTATCACCATCGTTGCAGAACATGCTCTGGCTCCCATCGGGCTCTGGTTTGCACCAATCGATCCGAGCGGAAGTCCCAAAGTGATGGCAAATGTCGTGCACAGCCTCCAGCTGCCAGTTCCTCGCCAACCAACAAGTCTCGTCAACAGTAGTATTCTAAACGTCGTCGAAAGTGACTTTCTTCGTGTTTTTGTTCAGTTTCGCTCGTTGCTCTTTCGCGTTGCTTATGTTTGGTAAACGTATAAAAAAAAAATTAAAATAAGCGACAAACAAACAAATAAACAAGAAACTAAAAGAGCACATAGAGAAGGAAAGAAAGTATTTCCCGACGTTTCATTCTCGGCGTCGTCGTACATGTGACTATATTCCTTGTTTTAGTGTGGCCTTCGGGCCGGACTTTTAGCGGAACGGTTGCTGACAACTTAACTGATTGATTGATGTTATCCATCAGGTTTCAATTTAGGTATTCGGTTCCTGACCTTTTGTGAAGCCTCTATTCAATGCTAGTTATGCTCCTCTGTTGATGTATTAAAATAATTATTATTTAATTATTCTGCTGTTGTATTAGTTATGCTTAAGGTGTTAATTTATGCATGTTTAGTTAATTTATGCGTCTCCTCCATTTTTTTTTTCCTTGTGTGTGTGTGTGTGGTGGGGTTACTCTTAGGCTAGCCTGTGGCGGACTTGGGCCTCATGTATGTGAATTGTCTATTTGCTCTCCAGCTTCTACTGCCTTTTACCCAGTCTCCATGGTTAGCCCATTGAAGGCGGATGTCTTTGCACGTGAATTGTCAAATCACCCTGACCAGACCAAAGTTTCTTTCTGCAAAGGCTGCTTCATCCATATCAGTAGGGGAGTCTACCCCCTGTGTGCTTTGCAATCTGTGATGGACTATTTGGCTATCAAGGGTAACTCAAGTGGTCCGTTGTTCTTGCTTCAGGACGGTCGGCCTTTGTCTCGACCCCTCCTTACCAATTGGATGACACAGATTTTGGCTAGGGCTGGCGTTCCCGGCAACTTCTCCAGCCACAGTTTCCGGATTGGTGCGGCCACGGTGGCTGCTCGCCGTGGCATCCCTGACCACGTTATTCAGGCATTGGGTCGTTGGTCTAGTAACACGTATCAGCTTTATATCAGGATGCCCGCTGAGGCCTTGGCTAATTTGTCCTGTCTTCTGACTCCTCATTCCTGAACTTCGCCATCCGGTTTGTTGGCTGTTGGAACTCGGCCCCAGAGCCCTGTACCCTTCACCTCTTTCAGCCTTTTAAACATGGCGGACTCCTGCTTACCGCTCCGTTTTTTGTGTGGCACAGCTGCGCTTTTCAATACGGGTAGACTGGCACTATTGGGCTAGTCGCTGGTGGCCTTCTCACACCGTGGCCTGTTGGTTTCCAGTCGATTGCAGTGTTATTAGAGCTCGGATCACGCAACTCTGTCCTTACACGACTGCAATTTGGGCATTAGGGGCTGCTCTCGTCTTGACGTTCAGGTAGTCAGGGAGCAAAGACCAAAAAATGCGAGTTTCGTTCAACCATCGCCACAGAAAAGGTCTGACACTTGATTCTGGTAGAGAAAGGCCTCCTGATGAATGCTAGGTAGTTCTTAGAGTTAAAATGTGGTATACGTTTCAAAATACAGGGCTTTTTTGTCACGCAATTTATAGTTCTGCATGGAAACGAGGCTGAGATCTTCATCGGTCTTTAAGCTCGCAATCAATGAGCGAATGTGATTAAATAGTGATGGAGACTTCGCAAACATTACGTATATGTAAGACACATGACACGATGATAATGATAAACATCACGTGACTGCTCACGTGATCATTTTTGCTCGATGCTGTTGGGAAATATCAAGTTCGTCAATAACGCACGCACGTTTTTTGTGAATATTACGGTTACTTCATTAGAAATTGGGTTAATTACCACCTGAGCCAGGGTATCTGACCACAACAATTGTAATGTCGAATTAAAAGTATCTTTAGCTTGTTGAAGCCCACATGAAGACAGGTTAAAGCTAAACAGCAGTGTATCTTCCATCAGATATTAATAAGACAAACGTGATAAACGTATAGATAAAAAAAAATGCATTATATTCTCGTTCTGTTTAAATGCCAATGATTTCCCAACGTTTTTTCCCGAGAGAGCTTTCTCCAAGCTTGCACACAGACAAACGTAACCTCGTTTCTGTGTGGATTGAGATCGAGGCTCACATGATCCAACATGGCGGCGCCCATGACAACTTCGCTGCTCTGACTGTAAGTATATCTAGTTTATTTAAATATATATTTAAAGTAAAGATTTTAAAAGAAACGTTTTCTTGCCCGTGTGAGCTATTTATGAATACATATTTATAAATATATATAATTCCTAACTAAAAATTTCTTAACATCATCCTTGTAGCCGTTATCGAGTAATTTTCAGGCATTATGAAAGAGTTTTAATTTCTTCGATTCTATGGACGTACAACAAAAATCTTCATTCGCAACTCTTATAATGATACTTAGAATGTATAAGTTGAAATGCTCTTTTCATGTAAGATAAAAAAAATGAAATGCTGTTTAGTGACTGTGTGTCATAGATTTCAATTTATTTTGTTCAAGGGTACGTTTGATTTACATGGCCAGTAAGGAGAAAAATAACGCTTCTGGTTTGACAATACCACTACCTCCTGAGTCAAAGCGACGACGATTGACTGCATTCACAAAATGCATTATATGCCAGCTCGATACAGAGGAAATTCTGCGAAGAGCGAAAAGATTCTCAATTGAAAATCTACAAAGAACACTCGTCCTTCGTAAAGACGAGGTTTACGATAGGCTCCACGAGGAATTGCCCAATCTCATAAGCCGTGATGTGTTTTGGCATTCCACGTGTTACTCGTCCTATACTAGTGAGCAGAATGTACGATACGCTACAAGCACCCACAGTCAAGAGGACAGCCGAGCTACTAATGAGCAAACACGCAGAGTTTCAAGATCTTCGGCTGGTGTCTCTATAGATTGGTCCAAGTGCTTCATTTGTCGAAATAAGACATATAAAAAATGCCGGGAGATGTACAACGTTTCCACGTTTCCCCCTAGTCGTACAAAGTAAAGGGGATGAAGAAATGCTACATGTCCTCATCTCAGTCAACAACGACCTGATAGCTGCTAAGGCAAAATATCATAAAACGTGTTTTGCTTCATATGTCAGCAAATCCAATCTAAAGCATCAGGGCTTTAAAGAAAAGGAAGCAGAAACATTATATGACACAGGATTCAAAGAGATGGCAGCCGAAATAAGTGAGGGTATTTTCCAAGGAAAGGCATACGACATGTCATCGCTTTTGTCGAAATATCGCGAGCACCTGGAGGACAAGGGAATGAAGGCTGAAAGCTACAGCAAACAGCACCTGAAACATCGACTTGAGAAGCACTTCGGAGAAAACATCGTGTTCCACCAGCATTCTGACAAGAGTAAGCCAGAGGTTATCTATTCGAGCAACATATCTCTACAAGACGTCCTAAATGCTGCTGCTACTTCACAGATTTCCACTATCAGATCAGAAAGCAAGGTTTCAGATAGTGCCCAGCAGATTGTAAATGTAGCACGGCGGATTAAGGAGGAAATACGGAAATGCAGTGGTATCTCATTAAGACCCCTTAACGCACACGATGTATCTCTTGAGTCAGCGAGAAGAATCATTCCCCCTAGTCTGTACTGGCTAGTTCGCATAATGATTACATCCGATGAGACTGGAGTTGACGACTTTGAGCGACCAAATCCCTGTGTCAAGATAAAGGACGAGAGACGCATTCTGAGTATTTCCCAGGACATCATCCACTGCACATCAAACGCCCGCGTTAAGCTCCCAAAGCAAATAGGCCTTGCAATGGCGGTTCATCACCTTACTGGATGTAAGCAGCTAGTTGTCCTCTTAAACCGAATGGGTCACAGTTCGTCATACGAAGAATTGCTAGCAGTTGATACAAGTCTGGCGACGGAGGTATTAGCGAGAGTAGAAACGTATGGAACAGTCATCCCATCTAACATCTCTTCAGGATCCTTCTTGCAACTTGCTGCCGATAATAACGATCTGAACGAGGAAACGATAGATGGCAAAAACACCACCCATGCCACAACCATGGTTGTGTACCAGAGAAAGGTGTTTGGCCCAGAACTACCACCTACCATAGCTGGAGATCATTCCGAGAGACGACGTAGTTTGAAGAGAAGTGGAAGTATCTATGAGTTGCAAGAATGCTCAGCTCACGGAAGACGACCTGCAGTTACTCAGTATACCGGCGCAGTTGACATGGAATGGTTGAGGGGTGAGGGCAGCGTCCTTTCTGACGCTCTCCATACGGACGACATGTGGGCTCTCCTTTGTATCAAACCAGCAAGCTTAATGGATACGGGCATTGCCGTGCAAGAAGTGCAGCCAGTTCTAAGCTGGGGTGGATTCAACTCGATCTTGTATCCCGACCTTCCCTCTGTGAGCAAGATTGGCTACTGTCCTATGATCGAAGGCTCGTCAACTGAACTAAGCACAGTTTACACAGTTATGAAACATGCCCAGACGATCTGTGCCAGTCTTGGACAGCTCGACACCGTCATCACATTTGACCTCGCTATCTACGCAAAGGCGAAGCAGATTCAAATGAAGTTTGCGGAGGAGTTTTCGAACACTGTCATTCGGCTTGGGGGATTCCACATAGCGCTGAATTTCCTCTCATTGCTTGGCAAGAAGTTCCACAGTTCTGGATTGGAAGACCTTCTTATCGAGTCTGGGGTTTACGCAGCAGGAACAACGTCAGCGCTGATGAAGGGGAAGTCTTACAATAGAGGAATTCGCGCACACAAGCTAGCAATGGAGGCTTTTTTTCGACTGATGTGGAACGCTTTTGTTGACTGGTACGCAGGAAACACTGGTGATGATGAAGAGCGTAATGTTGATAAGGATGCCTTGATAAGCAAAGTTGAAGAATGCAGGCGCGCGATAACAGCGAGGGCAGAAGTTCGAGCCAGTGTGGAGGAGCTGCGACAAGAAACTGCAGAGCTACTTTCGCTTTTTCAAGATTTCACAGCCGAATCAAAAGAAAAGTCGAAGATGTTTGCCTTCTGGGAGGAGTATGGGCGTATGGTTAAGCTGCTTTTGCAATTTGTCAAGGCTGAGAGAGCTGGGAATTGGGAGTTGCATCTGCTGAGTGTTTCAGCTATGGTCCCATATTTCTTCGCCATGGACAGGCCAAACTACTCGCGCTGGCTTCCTGTGTACATAACAGACATGAGGCAGTTGGTCACCAAGCATCCGGAAGTTCATCAAGAATTTGTGAATGGCAATCATGCAGTTAGTCGTTCTAGTAAGCCTTTTGCTCAGGTGTGGACGGACATGGCACTTGAACAGTCCATAAATGCCGATTTTAAGTCGAGAGGGAGGATAATTGGAATTTCACAGAACCCAGGTGCACTAGATCGATGGTTCCTCACTAGTCATGAGCGTGCATCAGTTACAACGGCTCTCAAGGATATGTTTACGCAAGAGCGAAGTCGCGTAGATGTACATAAAGAGGCTGCTGCGAAACGGGTAGTACGCGATGAGGCTGATGTTCAGAAGCTTATCTCTTGCTTCACAAGCGATCTGATGAGTAATCCTTTCACGCAAGAAACCGAATCGTTAGTCAACTTCGCTACTGGTGTCGTCTTACCCGTCGATATCGTTGATGGTTTAGTAAGCAGTACCAAAAAGGGAAGCGAGCAGATGAACACCTTTGTAGAAAAACGATTGAACAGTAACCAAATCAGTTTCTGGGATCCGATCCCAAAGCTCAAAGTTAAAACCTTTGAAGTCACGACAAAGAAAGTTCAGGTTAAGGCAGCCAATGACAAACTGGTTACAGTCGGAGCTGACAGAGATCTGTTTGGACGCCTTTTGATCGCTGCTAACGTTAGACAGATAAACTTGAAGGAAGTTCTATGCCATGAGCTCTCACCTATCCCGTTTTCACTGGCACATCATGATGGCAGCTTAAGAAAGACGACCAAGAGCATCCTGGCAGCTCTCATTGAAGCCAAAGTGAACGTTTGCGCACGACTCCAACCTTTCCCACGAGACACCATTCATCTCATCGATGGTATGGCTTTAGTTCAAGTATTGAAATCAGCAGGAAGTAGTACGTTTGGAGAACTCGCATCCAAGTACTTCAAGGTCAGCACTGCCTCGCTTTCCAACTGCAAAGAAGTTCACATCGTCTTCGACCAATACTGGGATGTATTGATAAAAGCAGGAGAACGTGCAAGCAGAGGTTCCCTGAGCGCTTCGTTGGAGGTCAAAATCCATGGACCATCTACTCCTGTGCCGAAATAGTGGGGAAAGTTTATTCCTAATCCGCAGAACAAGATAAATCTATGTGACTTTCTGTCAGAGTCTTTTTGCAACTTGGGAAGACAGCAGCTTCCTCCAGACAAGACCCTTGTCATCGGTGGAGGATTCAAGAATGGCAGACGGTCAGTGATGGTCAGGAGCGGCCACTGTGAAGACGTGAACGATCTGGAATCAGACCATGAAGAAGCAGACACTCGGTGAGAAACATAGTTTCGAAAGTGATTCTATGAATTGGAATCATTCATATTAATTTTAACAATTAACTGTGAGTGCATATTGAATTGCAAGGGCATATTCAATGCAGGAGCACATGAGATCACCATGATAGATAGCCAACGAGACGCGTAGCTCCGAGTTGGCGATAATCATCCCATGTCTAACAAGCGTAATTGGAATAATGTTTTTATTAAAAACAAACAAGTTATATCACTTGAATCATGCTAATACCAGAAAACAATTAAATGGTCTCTATTTCTCGGGCATGATAAAATGGTTCATAAACGATGGCCACTAAGTCAATTAAATACCTGGAATTGCATTATACAATGATTCAGTCTCTAATAATATGTGATATAACATAAAAATTTGACACTGTTTAATTTGTATTGTCATTTCACAGGTTAATGCTGCATGCCAAGTACGCTGCGGATAACTCTCAAGAATGTCGTATTGTCTTACAATCACCAGACACTGATGTTCTCGCTCTCAGCGTAGCCCATTATTCTGTTATCAACTGTGCTGAGTTTTGGTTCAAAACTGGTGTGAAAGACCGCCTTCGTTATGTTCCAGTTCATGCAGTATCGCACGAGCTAGGCGAGAAGATGTGCCGTGCCCTTTTAGCTTTTCACGCCATTACTGCCTGCGACTCAACTAGCGCCCTTGCCGGAATTGGTAAGAAGAAAGGATGGCAACTGCTGTCAAGAAGCGAACAGCATCAAGACAGTCTATGTCTTCTCGGTGCCCAGCCAAGCCTAAGTGATGACATTGCTGACAAATGTGAAGCTTTTATTTGTGATTTGTATCCAAGCTCCAGGAAGATGCCACGCACTGCGGATGAACTGAGATATGTCCTGTTTTGTCAGAAAAAGCAAAAGAACGAGCTGCTTCCGCCTACATCTGACAGCTTACTCCAACACTTGAAACGTGCGAACTATCAAGCGTTTGTTTGGAGAAAGGCTCTGACACCAATCCAAGATCTCCCACAGCCTGAAAGTAATGGATGGGTGCCAGACAGCCCCTTGCTGAAGCCGGTCTACATGACGAAAGAGCCAGTGCCGAGTAGCCTGTTGGAACTAACAACGTACGTACTTGTTTGCAAAGTCTCCATCACTATTTAATCACATTCGCTCATTGATTGCGAGCTTAAAGACCGATGAAGGTCTCAGCCTCGTTTCCATGCAGAACTGTAAATTGCGTGACAAAAAAGCCCTGTATTTTGAAATGTATACCACATTTTAACTCTAAGAACTACCTAGCATTCATCAGGAGGCCTTTCTCTACCAGAATCAAGTGTCAGACCTTTTCTGTGGCGATGGTTGAACGAAACTCGCATTTTTTGGTCTTTGCTCCCTGACTAAGGTTGCATGACTGATGATTCGGGGATACGATCGTACTTTTGCGCCTCCTGAGCGGGGATTTCACGTAGCCTGGCCTATTGGATACGGCAGGCTGTGGCCAACGTACGTGCTGAGTGCTGCCTTTTTCTGGAGAAACCGGGGCATAGTTACGTGCCTTAAATGTTGTGGACTTTGCAGCCTGGCCTATTGGGTATGGCAGGCTCCTTCCCTCGCGCTTTCCTCATTTGTGTGTCATGCTGGATGCCTTGCGGCGTATACTTGTGTAAGTGGGTCTCCTTCTCCTATTTACGCTTTTTTGAGTTGGGGGAGGGTGCTTGGGATCGTTTTTGAGGTGGCTCAGGTCCCATGTCCCCCCTTGTTCACAGGCCCTTTGCCCTTCCAAGCACCTTGTTGGGCTAAGGGTTTTGGGTGGTTGTCGCTCTCAGGGTTGCCATGGATACCTGCGTGCTCTGCTCGTTTCTCGTTTCTTGCACGGCGCCACCTTTTCTTAGGTACCTTCTCCAAGCTCATCTATTGACGATGAGTTTAAATGCGGCTTAATGTAATTTAGGCTTAGTTCGACTCGAGCCAAGGCTGTCCTACGGTATTTGGGTGGGCATTCACATTCTGGATCACATACGGGTTTTTGCAGGGCGTGATATCTGATGCCTTCCAGATGTGTGAGGGCGTGCATGCTGCATCGATCAGTGAATCTGCTTGTGGCGTGCTTTCGCTCCCTGTCTCCCCCCTCCCTTCTTTTGGTCATGGTAAGTGTATGGATTGCTAAGTATCTCCACTGATTCTTTCAGTGTGATGGTGCCAGGGTGGTTGCCATTCTCAGGGTTGCCATGGATACCTGCTTGCTCTGCGCGTTTCTCGTTTCTTGCACGGCGCCACCTTCTCTTAGGCACCTTCTCCAAGCTCATCTATTGACGATGAGTTGAAAGTTAACACAAATAATTGAAAATAGCAAAAATCTACACAAAGGGAAGTTTTTAATAGTTCAAAAATGTAATAATATATTTGGTTCAAGAGTCAACTACCTTCAACATTTTCAAATTATTGCATCGATATCGAGCAACTTAAAACATGCTGCAAATGCAATAACCAATTACCAATGAAAGCACTTCACTCCAGACATCTGCCAACATCACAAAAAGAGGAAAGACCTTTGACTTAAACAAAAGAGCTGTTCATCACTCTCTGAAATCCAATACAGGTTATGAAGGGCTTGCATCCTTCTGTGAAACCATGAGCATACCTTGTATACCACAAACAGGTAGACAGCATCCTAGGAATTAGAGATTACACAGGGGAAGAGCTCATAAATGCAGGTCAGATGTTCTGATAGCTTTGATGGCACCTGGGACTGGTATTCTTTGCAATTTTAGTAAACAGTGGTGGTTTTATCCTTTGGAGGATATCAATTGAACTGCACAACATTTGGTACAAGTGAATGCTATTGACCAGTCTACATTTAAATTCACAGGAAGATAGGAATGGAACAATTTACCCAAAGAACTATGGGCTAAATTTAGAAACTTTTAAAGCAAAACATTTTAGCAGTTGCTAGAGTAGGACAGATTACAGTATGAATACAGACTGTAGACTGTCGTTTATTTTTTATAACCTTTTTTATTGCTAATGTTAGTCTTCCACTTTTTTTCTGGAAGGTCTAAGGTTAAACTCCTGATAGCAGGACTCGGATTTCCTTTTTCCGAGTATGCCTGCTTCATTCATTGAATAATACATCATTCTCATCATTTGTAATTTTGAAATATTTTATTATCTACACATAGGTTCATACCAGCTGTTTTATCTATCTTTGTAGTATAAATAAAGTATTTATTATTATTAGAATTATTATCATTACAATTATTATTATTATTATTATTATTATTATTATTATTATTATTATTTCAGATGGGACAGTGAAGCATTCAACAGTATCGAAAATGTGTATGATGGATGTAAAGTAAGCAAGTTGGATTGTGTTGGCCATGTCCAAAAAAGATGGGCAGACACCTTTGAAGCTTGAAAGCTAGGACAAAAGAAAACTAGAGGATGGCAAACCAATAAGTGGCATGGAAGGCTAACTAACACCAAAATCAAGAAGCTACAAAAATACTGTAGTCTTGTTATACATCAATCATTAAAAAAGTCAAATCCAAATGACAGAGAAGTTATGTTACCATTTTTACCACAAGGAAGAACATCATAGCAATTCTCAACTACAGGAAAAAGAGAGATCCTGTTAAACAGCAAAGCTCCTGTCCTGCGGGAGAAACGTTGTGATGTAAGTGGCAAAAGGATATGACAACAGAAACAAACACTTGCAAAGATGATGACTATTCACCTGAGGTATTTCTTGAACTTCTATGGCCAGCATTTGTGACACTCAGTGACACAAAGCTACTTCAGAGATTCATTCATGGGACCACTCACACCCAAATTAGTCACAAAGGAGCAGAATGTAGAAAGGGTATCATGGATAAACTTTCTTTCTTGGCTGAACACACACCAGCCATACATTTAGACTAAAGGAAAACTACGGCCCAAAAAAAAGAAGTGCCACCTGGGATGTTTATTTATTTTCAAAAAAGATAACAGGGGACTCCAACTTTTTTTCATGGAAAGAGGAGAAGCTCTTTGTGGCCTGGAAGGAGTTTCTTACGAGATTAAGTTATTGACCTGAAATTCTATCACATGACCAGAAGGCAGAGATCCCATGAAATAGCACAGTGCTTGCACAAGTCATTGCACATTTTGCACTTTCCGCAGACTAATGCGTTCTTTCGATAAGCAATTTTCAACGATATTTTCCATTGCTGAAGGGATCAAAGGTAGTTAGCCCCAGCTAAACCACACTCCTGCTTGTATTCAACGCAGTTGATTCAATCACTTTATTAATAGGTCCTAATGTAGTTAGGTACCAATAGCTTTGTTTGGTACAAAGTGCGCCATGAAGCTCAGACCTGAAATGGCTGCCTCAGAGGGTCACGAACAAGCTGTTGTCAGGAATGACACGGACAAGGAAACTATAGTACCTACAGGCCAATCTAGTCAAAACAAGGAACTAGCCGGTATGTTTTCAGCTGCTCTGGCTCCGTTTCTAGGCAAGATCAAAGAAATGAACAGCAAGGTATGCGCACTCCAAAGGTGAACCCTCTCATATGGAGTCAACTGTCCCCGACCATGAAGGCCAAAGACACCAAATCACAAAAGAGTCAAAACACTATGATTGGCTCTGTTTCAGCCATGGTGGGAGTCAGTTCTCCTGTTCCGTCCTGTATTACAGGTCCCTCCTTGTTCAAGCACCTAGGAGTCATGTGGTCTGATGGGTTGCCATGGATACCACCTTTCTTGTGCCTGATTGCCTGGCTCCACCAACCTTAAGGGCACCAGCCTCCAAGCTCATCTATAGTTACATGTGGATAAATGTAATTTATGCAAGGTGAAAACCATGACAATGCTGATCAATTCTCTCCCTCTACATTTAAATAATTCATAGTCTTTAGCTATTTTTTAAAGAATCTATAAAAAAAACCATCAAGACTGTTGCTTCAGTGTTACCTTATTGAGGGGTTTTTATGTTGATTCTTTCTATCTATGTCAAAGTATTTTAAACGTATTTGAGATGTAATAATATTGCCTTAGAACTTAAATTAGGCTCTCATGTAAAGAAGTTATAACTATGAAACTAATATATTAAAATTAATTAATTAAAATATTACAATAAAAGTCTCCATGTTTGTTTCTTCATCATACTCTCTAAAGTTAGCATTCTCAGATTTTGCAATCATTCTTACAACCAGTCTAGACAAAAATACTTCTTCACTTCAAAGAAGAACATTATGACACTTACAACTCCTTACAAAATCAGCTGCAGTTGGTGACTCCAAAGGCTGAATCACCAACAATAATGGGAGGTAACACAATGCTGGTAATAACTTTGCTCAACCTTAGGCAAAGTAACTTTTATGTGAAACAGGCATCAAAGCAGTGATCTATTGAGCTGTGTCTTCGATGCATAAAATGTTGGCAAAGACACATAAATGACATCTGGGTGTGTCAATCTGGATGAAAACATTTGTTTCATGCCCAGGCTTGTCATGTTTGAAATGGCTTTTTCTCTACAATTCAATAAAAAAGAGAACAGATGGAAGGTCAACACACTGAGCGTGTTGTGTCAGACTAAACTGAACAGCAGTTACCTTTAAAAAACCAAGATGGCCACGACTCGTTTTCATGTTCCTGGCTCACATGTTCCTGGATTGTCTGTTTATGCAAATAGATGGGGAAGCCTCCAAAAAAGAAACCCAAAACCCTTTAGTCACAACAACAGATTGACTTTTCTTTTTTTCTCAATCACTGAATGCAGAAGCTGCCCAAAATGCACCAAACACAGAAGCTGCCCAAGGTTTACCAAATGCAGAACCTGTCCAAAATTAACCAAACCCAATGACAAGCCATGCATAAGCTGATCAAAGTTGAAAGTGCCTTTGATTCATCAAGTCAAACAAAGTCAAGAAAACTTTTAAATTCATGGCTTAAATATTCTTTTCATCACTGAGATTCAACAGGAACAGGAATAGCAAATGAGGATATTATCAGAGTTCCAAAATTGAGAAGCACCTCCAGAGAAGATTATGAGTCTTAGTGCAGGAGATGCATCTGTAATGACTAGTAAAAATAAAGGTTTGTAGCATTATTTTGTTGACCCTTTCAACAAGAAAATTAAGAAAGCTATTCTACTATTAAGGGCAGCAGCAGGAAGGGCTGCCAAAGTCAAAGAAGTGCAGGAAATTCTTGATGACACCGCATTGACATATAAAGAGTTGGATTCTGTCCAGTGGCTCTCCTACTACAACGTACAAACAATAGACAAACAATAGACATTTTACCAACAACAGACCCATGGACTTTTGACTAACAAAAGACGGATGGAAAAGCACCAATAACATCACGGCTTACTGACAAACAACCAATAACATCTCGACTTTGTTGACCAATCAGGTTAACAACCAGAGACATATATACGACGTTCCACAATTCACTTGACTCTGAAGATGTCTTCTGCTCAGGTTGTTGAAACGTAAGTCAAAGTCACCTCAAACAGTCCTTCTCAGGACTACACTCACCTGGATGATCACAATTTACTTACTACTAGAATGCCTTGGTTACTGTGTACAGAACCTTGGAGGGGTCCCCTTACTTACCTGGGAGAAGCAGGCAGTGCTGACAGCAAAGATACAAAAGCCATTGGTCTGAAGTATGAGGTAAGGGGAAAATATTTGATTTATTATTACACACCACTTACTTTTAAATATTAACCCTTTCACCGGACTTAACCGGAGAACCCGTGTTTTGACTTATTCAAATTATGACGCTGATGCTGGTCACTTTTTTTGAGCTCCTGGGATGGAAACATCTAGCTTTCCAGCAGCAAATACAAAAAGCCATCATGGTCTATAAGTCTCTGCACGGTTTAGCTCCAGACTATTTACGTTCTAAATTTGAAAAAGCAAGAAAGTGCGTATAACCTAAGAGACTAAGAATAAGCTCAATGTTCCATTAACGCGCACAAACTATTATAAGAATAGCTTTAGCTATAGTGGTGCCACCCTTTGGAAGAGTCTTCCTTGTGACATAAGAAAAGCAGAGTCCCTTTATTCGTTGACAACTGGCACAATAGTCTTGCACTGTGCATATTCATGAGATTGAGAGGAATTTACTTGTGTGGGACAACTCAAAGCAATTGCAGGGGATATTCAGCTGAGTTGAAAGCATTTCGAGGACGAAATCGAGGTGACTCTTTATTGAGAGTTTATCAAGGAACAGTGGCTCTTGCTTGGAAAGACAGAGAGGCTGTTCACTTCTTATCCACTGCTCACTACCCCCATGAAGTTGCAACTGTTCAGCGTCAACAAAAGGACAGATGCACTGGGCAATATGCTGAGGTCGATGACGAGTCACACAAAATAGTAGTTGACTACAATGCAAACATGGGAGCTGTGGACACTAATGATCAAATGACTACAGTTCGTAAAAGCAGAAAGCAACTTCGGTGGTACATGTGCCTCATCATCAAGTGCCAAGAAATTGCTGGCTATAATTCCTACATTGTAGAGGGTCACTTCACAGAGCATGCTCCTGAAAATTGCAGAAGAAGGGATTTCACAACTTTCAGGGAAGATCTGATCCATTAATTGGTGGGAAATTGGGGAACAGAGAAGGCTAGAAGAGGAAGAAAGAGAAAGGAAACTCCATTTCGACTGGAAAATGTGGGTGAGTTCAAAGTGTTCACACTTTCCGGCAAAAGGAGAGGGAAGTGATCACACCTGCCAAGTCTGTAGGGAGAAACGTCACAGATTCATGGCAGTTAACCCTGATGTTCCGAATGCTGAATTGCCCCACAAAATAACAAAAACAACATTCAAATGTGAGGCCTGTGATGTTTATTTGTATCTCAAGAGAACGCAACTACTTTCACACACAGGTAGAATACTGGCGGCAAAATGCTTCTTCAGACTGAACATCACTGACCTCGTCAGTCAAGATATCAAGTGATGGACTAACTACTTAGTCTCTGCAGATATTCTGTTGAAATACATTTATTTTTTTGTCATTTAGAATATGAAAAACAGTTCTACAGTTTTATGCTGAACCATTGTAATTCAGTGGAGATCACTTGCTTTATGTACATGCACGTTCTGATTTGTTGATGCGGAAGTGTGGAATATCTGGGAGAAAAAAACATTCTAACACAAGAAACAATTGCTAATTTAGGTAACTACGAGAAGACAATTTAATAGGTGACTGAAACCCACACTTTTAGGGCCACAAAACATGAAAAAGGACAATGCCCTTGTAGCCCACATAGGTTAAATCTTGGCTTTGGCAGCTTTACTCTGATTGGTCGTTTATGAGAATCGAGATTTTGCTCAAAAGTGTCAGTCATAGATACAAATGTTACATTTTTGGAAAGGAAATTTATTACTCTTTCAAATTTATGTAGGGTTGCTTTATAAATTTTCCTTCCTTGAAGGTTCTATCACCAAATAAAGAAAGTTGATTCGTTTTTGGGATATTTTGCTAGAAATTTGCCGATCAGGAAGATTTCCCGGGAAGGAATCTTACGGTGAAAGGGTTAAGATTAGGGAACTGGATTAATATATGAGACCAGACAGCAATGATGACATATCTGGTCTCCAATTTTTGTTGAGAAAGTGGATTGAGATACACAAAAATGTGATACTGTTCCTTTTTCTCGTCTTGTCACAGATTACACTAGACAAGTTCATTTCAATCATGGACTGTATGATGGACATCATGCCACCGGTGACTGTATTGTCTCAGTTTTCCGAGCAGGAAATGTGGTTGTAGCACTAATGAAGGTCTGACTGTAACAGGCAGGCTCTCCACTGCATCCAATGAGTTTCTGTTATGCTACATTAACCTTGGTAGCACATTTGAGCTTCAACAGAAAGCAGCACTTGCAGTTTCTTTTACTTAAGATTAGATTATTGATTTTTTTCATCTACAATGAAAACTTTTCCATAAGGTAAAACTTGAATTGTGCATTTCTGACTTTAAGAGAGTGAGGTCCATGCAGACACCACATATGCAGTGGCTGAAGAAAGACTTGGCAACTGATGTGGAAGTGGAGGTGTCTTTTAAAGACTTTAAAGGCCATTTTGTGACCAAGACTAACTTTAGCTTGCAAAGACTGGTTGAGTTTTTCCAAACACGCTCATAGAAAATACACAATAGAGGTTAGGTATAAGGATAGAAAGGTATAAGTATCAGTTGAAAATTGTTATTTAATTTTCCATCAGATCCAGATTACCCATCTTTAAATTCAAACAATTTGTTTATGACTGTATATTATTTTAAGGTTTCCTCGTGATGATTTGTTATCATCTTTTGGTGTACTGGCCTTAAGACCCATAACCTTCCTCTAATCTGAAGAGCTTAATGAGTATGTCAAGAAAGAGATTAAAGTGCTTTGTAATCACTATGGAGCTCCCAAGACCTCTACTCGAAAGGAAAATGGGGTGATGAAAGAAAAGTCCACATCACCACTTTGTTGATCTGGATGGGGAGAGGTAGCCGCTCAAGAAAACTGTTCTAGCTGAGTAATACCCCAGGGATTGTATGTGACAGCTTTGGAATTTTATTGTCACTTACCATGAAAAAGATTTTTCAGACCTGTAATGCTTGCAATGTAATGAAATGCTTGTGTACTTTGGCAGTACACACTGCTGGATGCGAGAGAGGATATTTTGTACAAAACAGTATTTTTAACCCCATCTAGAAACAGGTTCAAACCAGATGTTCAACAGAAGTTGATTCATGTAAAACTTGGTCCAGGAAGACCAAATTTCAATTTGCAAGCTGCTGTTATGAAGTGGAGAGCTGCAAAAGATGGGCACATCTACAAACTAAGGATGACCAACACAAAACCTTGATACTTTACTTATAACTAAGCAAACATGCTGGTACAGTCAAACCCAAGGAGGGTTTCAGAGCATTCCCATGATGCTTTGCATGCAACTATACTATCAAAGGTCACTGCCCACGTGATCTCACATTTGAACGTGACCACTATGGATGCGTGTGGCTCACACTGTGCTCTGAGTGTCCATTTGATGTTTCAAAACTGCTGTATCTCC